>NW_012293502.1:0-6538 GCF_000151885.1 Dipodomys ordii | reverse complement strand
TTGTCCCACTATGTACCCTTCTGTGTCCCTGCTGTGTCCGGCTGTGTACCCCGCTGTGTCCAGCTGGGTCCCCTCTTTATCCCTCGCTGTCTCCTGCTTTGTCCCACGCTGTGTCCCGCTGTGACCCGCTGTGTCCTCGCTGTGTCCCCTGCTGTGTCCCGCTGTGTTCCCCGCTGTGACCCGCTGTGTCCCGCTGTGTCCCCCACTGTGTCCCTGCTGTCTCCCCGCTGTGTCCCACTGTGTCCCGCTGTGTCCCGCTGTGCCCCCACTGTGTCCCGTTGTGTCCACAGTGTGTAGCACGCTATGTAACGCTGCCTCCCCGCTGTATCGACGCTGTGTCCCGTTGTGTCCCGCTGTGTCCTCGCTGTGTTCCCCACTGTGTCTCGCTGTGTCCCCCGCTGTGTCCCCCGCTGTGTCCTCGCTGTGTCCCCTGTTGTGTCCCGCTGTGTCCTCACTGGGTAGCCCACTGTGTCCCGCTGTGTCCCCCGCTGTCCCCCGCTGTGTCCCGCTGTGTCCCCCGCTTTATCTTGCTGTGTCCCGCAGTGTCCCTGCTGTGTCCCGCTGTGTAACACTGTGTCCCGTGGTGTCCCATTTTGTCCCACACTGTGTCCCCAGCTGCGTCCCCTCTGTGTCGCCGCTGTGTCCCCTCTCTGTCCTCTGCTGTCCCCCGATGTGTCCCCTGTTGTGTCCCCCACTGTGACCCGCTGTGTCCCGCTGTGTCCCCCGCTGTGTCCCCACTGTGTGCCCCCTGTGTCCCATTGTGTACCCCGCTGTGTCCAGCTGTGTTCCCGCTGTGTCCTGCTGTGACCCGCTGTGTTCCCAACTGTGTCCCGCTGTGTACCCCTCTGTGTCCCCCTCTGTGTCCCGCTGTGTTCCCCGCTGTGTCCCGCTGTGTCCCGCTCTGTCCCCCGCTGTGTCCCTGCTGTGTCCCCGCTGTGTCCTGCTGTATACTGCTGTGTCCCCCGCTGAGTCCCGCTGTGTCCCCGCTGTGTCCTGCTGTGTTCCCCATGTGTCCCCCGCTGTGTCCCACCGTGTCCCACTGTGTCCCCCACTGTTTTCCCGGCTGTGTCGGGCTGTGTCCCCCGCTGTGTGCCGCTGTGTCCCGCTATGTCCCCCGCTTTGTCCTGCTGTGTCCCCGCAGTGTCCCCGCTGTGTCCCGCTGTGTCACACTGTGTCCCGTGGTGTCCCACTTTGTCCCCCACTGTTTCCCCCGCTGTGTCCTCCGCTGAGTCCCCTCTGTATCGACGCTGTGTCCCGCTTTGTCCCGCTGTGTCCTCGCTGTGTTCCCCGCTGTGTCCCGCTGTGTCCCCTGCTGTGTCCCCCGCTGTGTCCCCTTATGTGTGCCCCGCTGTGTCCTCGCTGTGTCCCCCGCTGTGTCCCGCTGTGTCCTCGCTGGGTCCCCCGCTGGGTCCCGCTGGGTCCCCCAATGTGTCCCGCTGTGTCCGACTGTGTCCCGCTCTGTCCCCGCTGTGTGCCCGCTGTGTCCCGCTGTGTCTCCGCTGTGTGCCCGTTGTGTCCCGCTGTGTACCCCGCTGTGTCCAGCTGTGTCACCGAGGTGTCCCGTTGTGGCCCTACTCTGTCTCCGCTCTGTCCCCCGCTTTGTTCCGTTGTGTCCCGCTGTGTCCCCCGCTTTGTCCTACTGTGTCCCCACAGTGTCCCGCTGTGTCTCACTGTGTCCCGTGGTGTCCCTCTTTGTCCCCCGCTGTGTCCCCCACTGAGTCCCCTCTGTGTGGCCGCTGTGTCCTGCTGTGTGCTCGCTGTGTCCCCCGCTGTCTCCCGCTTTTTCCCCTGCTGAGTTCCGCTGTGTCCCGCTACGTCCTCGCTGTGTCCCCCGCTGTGGCCCGCTGTGGCCCTGCTATGTCCCCAGCTGTGTTCCGCTGTGTACCGCTCTGTACCCCGCTGTGTCTCGCTATGTTCCCGCAGTGTCCCGCTGTGTCCCGCTGTGTCCCGCTGTGTCCTCGCTGTGTCCCCCGCTGTGTCCTGTTGTGTCCCCAGCTGTGTACCTCGCTGTGTCCTGCTGTGTCCACGCTGTATCGAGGCTGGGTCCCGTTGGGTCCCGCTGTGTCCTCCCTGTGTCCCCCACTGTATCCCGCTGTGTCCGCCATTGTGTCCCGCTGTGTCTACTGCTTTGTCCCCACTGTGTCCCGCTGTGTCCCGCTGTGTCCTCGCTGTGTCCCACGCTGTGTTCCGCTGTGGCCTCGCTTTTTTCCCCACTGTGTCCCGCTGTGTACCCCTCTGTATCCCCCGCTGTGTCTCGCTGTGTCCCCCGCTGTGTCCATGCTCTTTCCCCTCTGTGTCCCGCTGTGTACTGCTGTGTCCCCCGCTGAGTCCCACTGTGTCCCAATGTGTCCTCGCTCTGTCCCCCGCTGTGTACCTCTGTGTCCTTCCTGTGTCCCACGCTGTGTCCCGCTGTGTCCCTGCTGTGTCCCCCGCTATGTCCCGCTTTGTCCCCCGCTGTGTCCCGCTCTGTCCTTGCTGTGTCCCCCACTGTGTGCCGCTGTGTCCTCGCTGTTCCCCGCTGTATCCCTGCTGTGTCCCTCTGTGTACCCCGCTGTGTCCAGCTTTGTACCCGCTGTGTCTCGCTGTGTCCCACGCTCTGTCCCACATTGTGTCCCGCAGTGTCCCCTGCTGTGTCCCACTGTGTCCCCCGCTGTGTCCCGCTGTGTCCCCCGCTGAGTCCCCGTTGTGTCACCGCTGTGTCCCGCTGTGTCCTCGCTGTGTCCCCTGCTTTCTCCCTCTCTGTCCCCCGCTGTGTCTCACTCTTTGTCCCTGCTGTGTCCCACTGTGTCCCGCTGTGTCCGGCTGTGCCCCCACTGTGTCCCGTTGTGTCCAAAGCTGTGTACCACGCTGTGTAACGCTGTGTCCCCGCTGTATCGACGCTGTGTCCCGCTGTGTCCTCGCTGTGTTTCCCGCTGTGTCCCGCTGTGTCCCCCGCTGTGTCCCCCGCTGTGTCCTCGCTGAGTCCCCTGCTGTGTCCCGCTGTGTCCTCACTGGGTCCCCAACTGTGTCCCGCTGTGTCCCCTGCTGTGTCCCGCTGTGTCCGGCTGTGTCCCGCTCTGTCCCCGCTGTGTCCCGCTGTGTCCCGCTGTGTCCCCGCTGTGTGCCTACTGTGTCCCGCTGTGTCTGCCCCTTTGTCCCGCTGTGTCCCACTGTGTCCCCGCTGTGTCCCGTTGTGTCCCGCTGTGTCCCCGCTGTGTGCCCGCTGTGTCCCTCTGTGTACCCCGCTGTGTCCCGCTGTGTCCCGCTGTGTCACACTGTGTTCCGTGTTGTCGCGCTTTGTCCCCCGCTGTGACCTCGCTTTGTTTCCCGATGTGTCCTGCTGTGTACCACTCTGTGACCCCGCTGTGTCCCGCTCTGTACCCGCTGTGTCCCGCTATGTTCCCGCAGTGTCCCCGCTGTGTCCCGCTGTGTCCTCGCTGTGTCCACCGCTGTGTCCCTTTGTGTCCTCAGCTGTGTAACCCGCTGTGTCCCGCTGTGTCCCCTCTGTATCGACGCTGTGTCCTGCTGGGTCCCGCTGTGTCCTCGATGTGTCCCTCGCTGTGTCCCTGCTGTGTCCCTGCTGTGTCCCCGCTGTGTCCCGCTGTGTCCCGCTTTGTCCTCGCTGTGTCCCAAGCTGTGTACCGCTGTGTCCCCCGCTGTGTCCCGCTGTGTCCCCGCTTTGTCCCACTGTGTCCCCCGCTGTGTCCCGCTGTGTACCGCTGTGTCCCGCTGTGTCCCGGTGTGTCCCACTGTGTCCGCGCTGTGTTCCCGGCTGTGTCCCGCTGTGTACCCCTCTGTGTCCCCCGCTGTGTCCCGCTATGTCCCCCGCTATGACCCGCTGTGTCCCGCTTTGTCCCCCGCTGTGTCCCCACTGTGTGCCCCCTGTGTCCCGCTGTGTACCCCGCTGTGTCCAGCTGTGTTCCCGCTGTGTCCCGCTGTATCCCCTCTCTGTCCCCTGCTGTCCCCCTTTGTGTCTCCCGCTGTGTCCCCTCTCTGTCCCCTGCTGTCCCCCGCTGTGTCTCCCGCTGTGTCCCGCTGTGTCCCGCTGTGTCGCCCGCTTTGTCCCGCTGTGCCCCTGCAGTGTCCCCGCTGTGTCACACTGTGTCACACTGTGTCCAGTGTTGTCCCGCTTTGGCCCCCGGTGTGACCTCGCTGTGTTTCTCGCTTTGTCCCGCTGTGTACCCTTCTGTGTCCCACGCTGTGTCCCGCTGTGTACCCCGCTGTGTTCAGCTGGGTTCTCTCTTTGTCCCTCGCTGTCTCCTTCTTTGTCCCACGCTGTGTCCTGCTGTGACCCGCTGTGTCCTCGCTGTGTCCCCTGCTGTGTCCCGCTGGGTTCCCCGCTGTGTCCCACTGTGTCCCACTGTGTCCCGCTGTGCCCCCACTGTGTTCCGTTGTGTCCACAGTGTGTACCACGCTATGTAACGCTGCCTCCCCGCTGTATCGACGCTGTGTCCCTTTGTGTCCCGCTGTGTCATCGCTGTGTTCCCCACTGTGTGTCGCTGTGTCCCCCGCTGTGTCCCCCGCTGTGTCCTCGCTGTGTCACCTGTTGTGTCCCGCTGTGTCCTCACTGGGTAGCCCACTGTGTCCCGCTGTGTCCCCCGCTATCCCCCGCTGTGTCCCGCTGTGTCCCGCTGTGTCCCCCGCTTTATCTTGCTGTGTCCCGCAGTGTCCCCGCTGTGTCCCGCTGTGTAACACTGTGTCCCGTGGTGTCCCATTTTGTCCCACGCTGTGTCCCCAGCTGCGTCCCCTCTGTGTCGCCGCTGTGTCCCCTCTCTGTCCTCTGCTGTCCCCTGCTGTGTCCCCCGCTGTGTCCCCCACTGTGACCTGCTGTGTCCCGCTGTGTCCCCCGCTGTGTCCCCACTGTGTGCCCCCTGTGTCCCACTGTGTACCCCGCTGTGTCCAGCTGTGTTCCCGCTGTGTCCCGCTGTGACCCGCTGTGTTCCCAGCTGTGTCCCGCTGTGTACCCCTCTGTGTCCCCCTCTGTGTCCCGCTGTGTTCCCCGCTGTGTCCCGCTGTGTCCCCCGCTGTGTCCCTGCTGTGTCCCCGCTGTGTCCTGCTGTATACTGCTGTGTCCCCAGCTGAGTCCCGCTGTGTCCCCGCTGTGTCCCGCTGTGTTCCCCATGTGTCCCCCGCTGTGTCCCACTGTGTCCCACTGTGTCCCCCACTGTTTCCCCCGCTGTGTCCGGCTGTGTCCCCCGCTGTGTCCCGCTGTGTCCACTGCTGTGTCTCCGCTGTGTCCCGCTTTTTCCCCGGCTGTGTCCCGCTGTGTCCTCACTGTGTCCCGCGCTGTATCCCGCTGTGTCCTCGCTGTGTCCCCAGCTGTGTCCCGTTGTGTCCCCCGCTTTGTCCCGCTGTGTCCCACTGTGTCCCCGCTGTGTCCCGCTGTGTCCCGCTGTGTCCCCGGTGTGCCCGCTGTGTCCCGCTGTGTACCCCGCTGTGTCCAGCTATGTCACCGCTGTGTCCCGCTGTGGCCCATCTCTGTCTCCGCTGTCCCCTGCTGTGTCCCCCGCTGTGTGCCACTGTGTCCCGCTATGTCCCCCGCTTTGTCCTGCTGTGTCCCCGCAGTGTCCCGGCTGTGTCCCGCTGTGTCACACTGTGTCCCGTGGTGTCCCACTTTGTCCCCCGCTGTTTCCCCCGCTGTGTCCTCCGCTGAGTCCCCTCTGTATCGACGCTGTGTCCCACTGTGTCCCGCTGTGTCCTCCCTGTGTTCCCCGCTGTGTCCCGCTGTGTCACCTGCTGTGTCCCCCGCTGTGTCCTCGCTGTGTCCCCCGCTGTGTCCCGCTGTGTCCTTGCTGGGTCCCCCGCTGTGTCCCCCACTGTGTCCTGTTGTGTCCCCAGCTGTGTACCTCGCTGGGTCCCGCTGTGTCCCTGCTGTATTGAGGCTGGGTCCCGCTGGGTCCCGCTGTGTCCTCCCTGTGTCCCCTGCTGTGTTCCGCTGTGTCCGCCATTGTGTCCCGCTGTGTCTACTGCTTTGTCCCCACTGTGTCCCGTTGTGTCCCGCTGTGTACCCCTCTGTGTCCCCCGCTGTGTCTCGCTGTGTCCCCCGCTGTGTCCATGCTCTTTCCCCTCTGTGTCCCGCTGTGTCGCGCTGTGTACTACTGTGTCCCCCTCTGAGTCCCGCTGTGTCCCCGCTGTGTCCCAATGTGTCCTCGCTCTGTCCCCCGCTGTGTACCGCTGTGTCCTTCCTGTGTCCCATGCTGTGTCCCGCTGTGTCCCGCTGTGTCCCCGCTGTGTCCCCCACTATGTCACGCTTTGTCCCCCACTGTGTCCCGCTCTGTCCTTGCTGTGTCCCCCACTGTGTGCCGCTGTGTCCTCGCAGTGTCCCCCGCTGTGTCGCGCTGTGTCCTTTTGTGTCACGCTGTTTCCCCGCTGTGTCCCTGCTGAGTCCCTCTGTGTACCCCGCTGTGTCCAGCTTTGTCCCCGATGTGTCTCGCTGTGTCCCACGCTCTGTCCCACATTGTGTCCCGCAGTTTCCCCCGCTGTGTCCCGATGTGTCCCCCGCTGAGTCCCCGTTGTGTCACCAAATGAAAAAAAGCTGTGTCCTCGCTGTGTCCCCTGC
>NW_012293501.1:0-6538 GCF_000151885.1 Dipodomys ordii | reverse complement strand
TGCAGAAGACGCAGAAGCAGAAGGAGAAGAAGAAGGAGAAGAATCAGAATCAGAAGAAGCAGAAATAGAAAGAGAAGCCGACGAAGAGAAGCAGAACGAGAAGCAGGAGAAGCAGAAGAAGCACAAGCGGGAGAAGCAGAAGAAGAAGAAACAGAAGAAGGAGAAGGAGCAGAAGCAGGAGAAGCAGAAGGAGAAGCAGAAAGAGAAGCAGGAAAAGCAGAAGAAGCAGAAGCAGGAGAAGCAGAAGGAGAAGAAACAGGAGAAGGACAAGAAGCAGAAAGAGAAGCAGTAGAAGCAGAAGAGGCAGGAAAAGCAGAAGCAGAAGAAAGAGAAGAAGAAGAAGACGAAGAAGAAGAAGAAGAAGCAGCAGCATAAGGAGAAGCATAAGGAGAAGTATAAGGAGAAGCAGTAGAAGCAGAAGAAGCAGAAGCAGGAGAAGCTGAAGCAGAAGAAAAAGAATAAGCAAAAGAAGCAGAAGCAGAAGCAGTGAGAGAAGCAGAAGAAGGAGAAGGAGGAGGAGCAGCAGAAGGAGAAGCAGAAGCAGAAAGAGAAGTAGAAACAGAAGGAGAACAAGAAGGGGAAGTAGGAGAATCAGAAGAAGCAGAAAGAGAAGGAGAAGAAGGAGAAGTAGAAGTAGAATCAGAAGAAACAGAAGAAGAAGAAGCAGAAGAAACAGAAGCAAAAGAAACAGAAGAAGGAGAAGAGCAGAAGCAGAAGGAGAAGCAGAAGCAGAAGGAGAAGCAGAAAGAGAAGCAGGAGAAGCAGAAGAAGCAGGAGAAGCAGAAGCAGAAGAAACAGGAGAAGCCGAAGAAGCAGAAGCAGAATCTGAAGCAGAAGGAGAAACAGAAGAAGCACAATCTAAAGCAGAAACAGAAGAAACAGAAATAGTAGAATAAGCAGAAGCAGAAGCACCAGGACAAGCAGAAGAACAAGAAGGAGAAAGCGAAAGAGAAGGATTAGGATTAAGAGAAGCAAAAGGATAAGCAGAAGCAGAAAGAGACGTAGAAGGAGAAGCAGCACGAGAAGTAGGAGAAGCAGGAGAAGCAGAAGCAAGAGAAGCAGAAGAAACAGCAGACGCAGAAGCAGAATGAGAAGAAGAAGGAGAAATTGAAGCAGAAGGAGAAGCAGAAGCAGAAGGAGAAGCAGAAGGAGAAGCAGAAACAGAAGGAGAAGCAGAAAGAGAAGCACAATGAGAAGCACAACGAGAAGCAGGAGAAGCAGAAGCAGGAGAAGCAGAAGCAGAAGAAGCCGAAGAAGCAGAAGCAGAACCTGAAGCATAAGGAGATACAGGAGAAGCCGAAGAAGCAGAATCTGGAGAAGCAGAAGGAGAAGCAGAAGCAGAAAGAGAAGCAAAAGCAGAAGGAGAAGCAGAAGGAGAAGCAGAAGATACAGAAGAAGCAGAGGCAGTAGCAGAAGAAGCAGAAGATGCAGAAGCAGAAGGAGAAGCAGAAGCAGTAGTAGAAGCAGAAGAAGGAGAAGCAGAAGGAGAAGCATAAAGAGAAACAGAAGGAGAAGCAGGAGAAGCAGAAGCAGGAGAAGCAGAATCAGAAGAAATAGAAGAAGGAGAAGAAGCAGAAGCAGAAAGAGAAGCAGAAACAGAAGGAGAAGCAGAAAAAGAAGCAGAAGAAGCCGAAGAAGCAAAAGCAGAACCTAAAGCAGAAGGAGAAGCAGGAGAAGCAGAAGAAGCAGAATCTGGAGAGGAAGAAGGAGAACCAGAAGGAGAAGCAGAAGCAGAAAGAGAAGCAAAAGCAGAAGGAGAAGCAGAAGGAACAGAAGAAGCAGAATAGGTAGCAGAAGCTGAAGATGCAGAAGCAGAAAGAGAAGCAGAAGGAATAGCAGAAGAACGAGAAGGAGAAATAGAAGGAGAATCAGGAAAAGCAGAAGAAACAGAAGCAGACGGAGAAGCAGAAGAAGGAGAAGGAGAAGCCGGAGCAAAAGAAGAACAGAAGGAAAAGCACAAGCAGAAAGAGATGCAGAAGGAGAAGCAGGAAATGCAGAAGACGCAGAAGCAGAAGGAGAAGAAGAAGGAGAAGAATCAGAATCAGAAGAAGCAGAAGCAGAAATAGAAAGAGAAGCCGACGAAGAGAAGCTGAACGAGAAGCAGGAGAAGCAGAAGAAGCACAAGGGGGAGAAGCAGAAGAAGAAGAAACAGAAGAAGGAGAAGGAGCAGAAGCAGAAGGAGAAGCAGAAGGAGAAGCAGAAAGAGAAGCAGGAAAATCAGAAGAAGCAGAAGCAGGAGAAGTAGAAGGAGAAGAAACAGGAGAAGGACAAGAAGCAGAAAGAGAAGCAGTAGAAGCAGAAGAGGCAGGAAAAGAAGAAGCAGAAGAAAGAGAAGAAGAAGAAGAAGAAGAAGAAGAAGAAGAAGAAGAAGAAGAAGAAGAAGAAGAAGAAGAAGAAGAAGAAGAAGAAGAAGAAGAAGAAGCATAAGGAGAAGCATAAGGAGAAGCATAAGGAGAAGTACAAGGAGAACAGTAGAAGGAGAAGAAGCAGAAGCAGGAGAAGCTGAAGCAGAAGAAAAAGAATAAGCAAAAGAAGCAGAAGCAGAAGCAGTGAGTGAAGCAGAAGAAGGAGAAGGAGAAGGAGCAGCAGAAGGAGAAGCAGAAGCAGAAAGAGAAGCAGAAACAGAAGGAGAACAAGAAGGAGAAGCAGGAGAATCAGAAGAAGCAGAAAGAGAAGGAGAAGAAGGAGAAGCAGAAGTAGAATCAGAAGAAACAGAAGAAGAAGTAGCAGAAGAAACAGAAGCAAAAGAAACAGAAGAAGGAGAAGAGCAGAAGCAGAAGCAGAAGGAGAAGCAGAAGCAGAAGGAGAAGCAGAAAGAGAAGCAGGAGAAGCAGAAGAAGCAGGAGAAGCAGAAGCAGAAGAAACAGGAGAAGCCGAAGAAGCAGAAGCAGAATCTGAAGCAGAAGGAGAAACAGAAGAAGCACAATCTGAAGAAGAAGCAGAAGAAACAGAAATAGTAGAATAAGCAGAAGCAGAAGCACCAGGAGAAGCAGAAGAACAAGAAGGAGAAGGCGAAAGAGAAGGATTAGGAGTAGGAGAAGCAAAAGGATAAGCAGAAGCAGAAAGAGACGCAGAAGGAGAAGCAGCACGAGAAGTAGAAGCAGGAGAAGCAGAAGCAAGAGAAGCAGAAGAAACAGAAGACGCAGAAGCAGAAGGAGAAATTGAAGCAGAAGGAGAAGGAGAAGCAGAAGGAGAAGCAGAAGAAGGAGAAGGAGAAGGAGAAGCAGAAAGAGAAGCAGAAAGAGAAGCACAACGAGAAGCAGGAGAAGCAGAAGCAGGAGAAGCAGAAGCAGAAGAAACATAAGAAGGAGAAGAAGCAGAAGCAGAAGGAGAAGCAGAAACAGAAGGAAAAGCAGAAATAGAAGCAGGAGCAGCAGAAGAAGCAGCAGCAGGAGAAGCAGAAGCAGAAGAAGCCGTAGAAACAGAAGCAGAACCTGAAGCATAAGGAGATACAGGAGAAGCAGAAGAAACAGAATCTGGAGAAGCAGAAGGAGAAGCAGAAGCAGAAAGAGAAGCAAAAGCAGAAGGAGAAGCATAAGGAGAAGCAGAAGAAACAGAAGAAGCAGAGGCAGTAGCAGAAGATGTAGAAGCAGAAGGAGAAGCAGAAGAAGGAGCAGGAGAAGGAAAAGCAGCAGGAGAAGCAGAAAGAGAAGCAGAAGGAGAAGCAGGAGATGCAGAAACAGGAGAAGCAGAAGCAGAAGAAACAGGAGAAAGACAAGAAGCAGAAGCAGAAGGAGATGCAGAAACAGAAGGAGAAGCAGAAAGAGAAGGAGGGAAAGCAGAAGAAGCAGAAGCAGGAGAAGCAGAAGCATAAGAATGCGAAGACGCAGAAGCAGAACCTGAAGCAGAAGGAGAAGCAGGAGAAGCAGAAGAAGCAGAATCTGGAGAAGCAGAAGGAGAAGCAGAAGGAGAAGCAGAAGAAGAAAGAGAATCAAAAGCAGAAGGAGAAGCAGAAGAAACAGAAGAATTAGAAGCAGTAGCAGGTGTAGCAGAAGCAGAAGGAAAAGCAGAAAAACAGGAAGGAGAAGGAGAAACAGAAGGAGAAGTAGAAGGAGAAAAAGAAAGAGAAGCAGGTAAAGCAGAAGAAGTAGAAGCAGAAGGAGAATCAGAAGGAGAAGCAGAAGAAGGAGAAGGGGAAACAGAAGCAGAAGAAGCTGCAGAAGGAGAAGCAGGAGAAGCAGAAGAAGCAGAAGCAGAAGGAGAAGCAGGAGAAGCAGAAGAAGCAGAATCTGGAGAAGCATAAGGAGAACCAGAAGGAGAAGCAGAAGCAGAAAGAGAAGCAAAAGCAGAAGGAGAAACAGAAGGAGAAGCAGAAGAAACAGAAGAAGCAGAATCAGTAGCAGAAGAAGCTGAAGATGCAGAACCAGAAAGAGAAGCAGAAGGAATAGCAGAAGAACGAGAAGGAGAAATAGAAGGAAAAGCAGAAGGAGAAGCAGAAGCAGAAGAAACAGAAGAAGGAGAAGAGCAGAAGCAGAAGCAGACGGAGAAGCAGAAGCAAAAGGAGAAGCAGAAGAAGCAGAAGCTGAAGCAGAAGAAGAAGAAACAGAAAAAGCAGAAGAAGCAGAAGAAGCAGCAGCAGGAGAAGCAGAAGAAGAAGAAGAAGAAGGAGAAGGAGAAAGAGAAGGATTAGGAGTAGGAGAAACAGAAGGATAAGCAGAAGCAGAAAGAGAAGGAGAATGAGAAGGAGAAGCAGGAGAAGTAGAAGAAGCAGAAGCAGGAGAAGCAGAAGCAGAATGAAAAGCAGAAGAAGGAGAAATTGAAACAGAAGAAGATGCAGAAGGAGAAGCAGAAGCAGTAGTAGAAGCAGAAGAAGGAGAAGCAGAAGGAGAAGCATAAAGAGAAACAGAAGGAGAAGCAGGAGAAGCAGAATCAGAAGAAATAGAAGGAGAAGAAGCAGAAGCAGAAAGAGAAGCAGAAACAGAAGGAGAAGCAAAAATAGAAGCAGAAGAAGCCGAAGAAGCAAAAGTAGAACCTAAAGCAGAAGGAGAAGCAGGAGAAGCAGAAGAAGCAGAATCTGGAGAAGAAGAAGGAGAACCAGAAGGAGAAGCAGAAGCAGAAAGAGAAGCAAAAGCAGAAGGAGAAGCAGAAGGAGAAGCAGAAGAAACAGAAGAAGCAGAATCAGTAGCAGAAGAAGCTGAAGATGCAGAACCAGAAAGATAAGCAGAAGGAATAGCAGAAGAACGAGAAGGAGAAACAGAAGGAGAAGCAGAAGGAGACGCAGGAAAAGCAGAAGAAACAGAAGCAGACGGAGAAGAAGGAGAAGGAGAAGCCGAAGCAGAAGAAGAAGCAGAAGGAAAAGCACAAGCAGAAGGAGATGCAGAAGGAGAAGCAGGAGATGCAGAAGAAGCAGAAGCAGAAGGAGAAGAAGGAGAAGAAGCAGAATCAGAAGAAGCAGAAGCAGAAATAGAAAGAGAAGCCGACGAAGAGAAGCAGAACGAGAAGCAGGAGAAGCAGGAGAAGCACAAGCGGGAGAAGCAGAAGAAGAAGAAACAGAAGAAGGAGAAGGAGCAGAAGCAGAAGGAGAAGCAGAAACAGAAGCAGGAAAAGCAGAAGAAGCAGAAGCAGGAGAAGCAGAAGGAGAAGAAACAGGAGAAGGACAAGAAGCAGTTGCAGAAGCAGGAGAAGCAGAAACAGAAGGAGAAGCAGAACGAGAAAGAGGGGAAGCAGAAGAAACAGAAGCAGGAGAAGCAGAAGCATAAGAATCCGAAGAAGCAGAAGCAGAACCTGAAGCAGAAGGAGAAGCAGGAGAAGCCGAAGAAGCCGAATCTGGAGAAGCAGAATGAGAAGCTGAAGGAGAAGCAGAAGCAGAAAGAGAATCAAAAGCTGAAGGAGAAGCAGAAGAAACAGAAGAAGCAGAAGCAGTAGCAGTTGCAGCAGAAGCAGAAGGAGAAGCAGAAGGAAAAGTAGAAGAACGAGAAGGAGAAGGAGAAACAGAAGGACAAGCAGAAGGAGAATCAGAAGGAGAAGCAGGAGAAGCAGAAAGAGAAGCAGGTAAAGCAGAAGAAGAAGAAGCAGAAGGAGAATCAGAAGGAGAAGCAGAAGAAGGAGAAGGAGTAGCAGAAGCAGAAGAAGATGCAGAAGGAAAAGCAGAAGAAGCAGAAGCAGAAGGAGAAGCAGGAAAAGCAGAAGAAGCAGAAGCAAAAGGAGAAGCAAAAGAAGGAAAAGGAGAAGCAGAGGCAGAAGAAGAAGCATAAGGACAAGCACAAGCAGAAGGAGATGCAGAAGGAGAAGCAGAGGAAGCAGGAGATTAAGGAGAAGCAGAAGTAGGAGAAGGAGAAGGAGGAGAAGCAGAAGCAGAAGGAGAAGCAGAAGCGGAATGAGAAGCAGAAAGAGAAGCAGGAGAAGCACAAGAAGCAGAAGCAGGAGAAGCTGAAAGAGAAGAAGCAGAAGAAGCAGAATCAGAATCAGAAGTAGAAGCAGAAGCAGAAGGAGAAGCAGCAGAAGAAGTAGAATCAGAAATTCAGGCAGGAGAAACAGAAGAAGCAGAAGCAGAAGCAGAAGGAGAAGCAAAAAGAGAAGGAGAAGGAGAAGTAGAAGA
>NW_012293500.1:0-6539 GCF_000151885.1 Dipodomys ordii | reverse complement strand
AAAAAGAATAAGCATAATGAAGCAGAATCAGAGGAAGAAGGAGAACGAGCAGCAGAAGGAGAATCAGAAGAAGAAGAAGCAGAAGGAGAAGAAGCAGCAGAAGGAGAAACAGAAGCAGAAGAAGATGCAGAAGGAGAAGCAGGAGAAGCAGAAGAACCAGAAGCAGAAGGAGAAGCAGAAGTAGGAGAAAGAGAAGGAGAAGGAAGAGCAGCAGAAGCAATAGGAGAAGCAGAAGGAGAAACAGAAGCAGAATGAGAAGCAGAAAGAGAAGCAGTAGAAGCAGAAGAAGCAGGAAAAGCAGAAGCAGAAGAAAGAGAAGAAGAAGTAGACGAAGAAGAAGAAGAAGAAGAAGCATAAGGAGAAGCATAAGGAGAAGCAGTAGAAGCAGAAGAAGCAGAAGCAGGAGAAGCAGAAGCAGAAGAAAAAGAATAAGCAAAAGAAGCAGAAGCAGTGGGAGTAGCAGAAGAAGGAAAAGGAGAAGGAGCAGCAGAAGGGAAAGCAGAAGCAGAAAGAGAAGCAGAAACAGAAGGAGAATAAGAAGGAGAAGCAGGAGAATCAGAAGAAGCTGAAGTAGGAGCAGAAAGTGGAGAAGACGAGAAGCAGAAGTAGAATCAGAAGAAACAGAAGAAGAAGTAGCAGAAGAAACACAAGCAAAAGAACAAGACGAAGGAGAAGAGCAGAAGCAGAAGCAGAAGGAGAAGCAGAAGCAGAAGGAGAAGCAGAAAGAGAAGCAGGAGAAGCAGAAGGAGCAGGAGAAGCAGAAGCAGAAGAAACAGGAGAAGCCGAAGAAGCAGAATCTGAAGCAGGAGAAACAGAAGAAGCACAATCTGAAGCAGAAGCAGAAGAAACAGAAATAGTAGAATAAGCAGAAGCAGAAGCAGCTGGAGAAGGAGAAGAAGAAGACGGAGAAGGCGAAAGAGAAGGATTAGGAGTAGGAGAAGCAAAAGGATAAGCAGAAGCAGAAAGAGAGGCAGAAGGAGAAGCAGCACGAGAAGTAGGAGAAGCAGGAGAAGCAGAAACAGGAGAAGCAGAAGAAACAGAAGACGCAGAAGCAGAATGGGAAGCAGAAGGAGAAATTGAAGCAGAAGCAGAAGCAGAAGGAGAAGCAGAAGCAGAAGAAGGAGAAGGAGAAGCAGAAAGGAAAGCAGAACGAGAAGCAGTAGAAGCAGTAGCAGGAGAAGCAGAAGCAGAAGAAACACAAGAAGGAGAAGAAGCAGAAGCAGAAGGAGAAGCAGAAACAGAAGGAAAAGCAGAAAGAGAATCAGGAGAAGAAGAAGAAGCAGCAGCAGGAGAAGCAGAAGCAGAAGAAGCCGAAGAAGCAGAAGCAGAACCTGAAGCAGAAGGAGAAGCAGGAGAAGCAGAAGAAGCAGAATCTGGAGAAGCAGAAGGAGAAACAAAGCAGAAAGAGAACCAAAAGCAGAAGGAGAAGCAGAAGAAACAGAAGAAGCAGAGGCAGTAGCAGAAGAAGCAGAAGATGCAGAAGCAGAAGCAGATGGAAAAGCAGAAGAACGAGAAGGAGAAGGAGAAACAGGAGTAGAAGCAGAAAGAGAAGCAGAAGAAGGAGCAGGAGAAGGAAAAGCAGCAGGAGAAGCAGAAAGAGCAAAAGAAGGAGAAGCAGGAGGTGGAGAATCAGGAGAAGCAGAAGCAGAAGAAACAGGAGAAGGACAAGAAGCAGAAGCAGAAGGAGAAGCAGAAACAGAAGGAGAAGCAGAAAGAGAAGGAGGGGAAGCAGAAGAAGCAGAAGCAGGAGAAGCAGAAGCATAAGAATCCGAAGAAGCAGAAGCAGAACCTGAAGCAGAAGGAGAAGTAGGGGAAACAGAAGAAGCAGAATATGGAGAAGCAGAATGAGAAGCTGAAGCGGAAAGAGAATGAAAAGCAGAAGGAGGAGCAGAAGAAACAGGAGAACCAGTAGCAGTTGCAGCAGAAGCAGAAGGAGAAGCAGAAACAGAAGAATAAGCATAAGGACAAGCAGAAGGAGATGCAGAAGGAGAAGCAGGAGAAGCAGAAGAAGCAGAAGCAGAAGAAGAAGTAGAAGTAGGAGAAAGAGAAGGAAGAGCAGCAGAAGCAATAGGAGAAGCAGAAGCAGAAGCAGAAGCAGAATGAGTAGCAGAAAGAGAAGCAGTAGAACCAGAAGAAGCAGGAAAAGCAGAAGCAGAAGAAAGAGAAGAAGAAGAAGAAGAAGAAGAAGAAGAAGAAGAAGAAGAAGAAGAAGAAGAAGAAGAAGAAGAAGAAGAAGAAGAAGAAGAAGAAGGAGAAGGAGAAGCATAAGGAGAAGCAGGAGAAGCAGAAAAAGCAGAAGCAGTAGAAAAAGAATAAGCATAAGAAGCAGAATCAGAGGAAGAAGGAGAAGGAGCAGCAGAAGGAGAATCAGAAGGAGAAGCAGAAGAAGGAGAAGCAGAAGCAGAAGAAGCAGCAGAAGGAGAAGCAGAACAGAAGAAGATGCAGAAGGAGAAGCAGGAGAAGCAGAAGAAGCAGAAGCAGAAGGAGAAGCAGAAGAAGCAGAAGTAGAAGGAGAAGCAGAAGTAGGAGAAGGAGAAGGAGAAGGAAGAGCAGCAGAAGCCATAGGAGAAGCAGAAGGAGAAACAGAAGCAGAATGAGAAGCAGAAAGAGAAGCAGCAGAAGAAGCAGGAAATGCAGAAGCAGAAGAAAGAGAAGAAGAAGAAGTAGACGAAGAAGAAGAAGAAGAAGAAGAAGAAGCATAAGGAGAAGCATAAGGAGAAGCAGTAGAAGCAGAAGAAGCAGAGCAGGAGAAGCAGAAGCAGAAGAAAAAGAATAAGCAAAAGAAGCAGAAGCAGTGGGAGAAGCAGAAGAAGGAGAAGGAGCAGCAGAAGGAGAAGCAGAAGCAGAAAGAGAAGCAGAAACAGAAGGAGAATAAGAAGGAGAAGCAGGAGAATCAGAAGAAGCTGAAGTAGAAGCAGAAAGAGGAGAAGAAGGAGAAGCAGAAGTAGAATCAGAAGAAACAGAAGAAGAAGAAGCAGAAGAAACAGAAGCAAAAGAAAGAGAAGAAGGAGAAGAGCAGAAGCAGAAGCAGAAGGAGAAGCAGAAGCAGAAGGAGAAGCAGAAAGAGAAGCAGGAGAAGCAGAAGAAGCAGGAGAAGCAGAAGCAGAAGAAACAGGAGAAGCCGAAGAAGCAGAATCTGAAGCAGAAGCAGAAGCAGAAGAAGATGCAGAAGGAGAAGCAGGAGAACCAGAATAAGCAGAAGCAGAAGGAGAAGCAGAAGTAGGAGAAGTAGAAGGAGAAGGAAGGACAGCAGAATCAATAGGAGAAGCAGAAGGAGAAGCAGAAGCAGAATGAGAAGCAGAAAGAGAAGCTTTAGAAGCAGAAGAAGCAGGAAAAGCAGAAGCAGAAGAAAGAGAAGAAGAAGAAGAAGAAGAAGAAGAAGAAGAAGAAGAAGAAGAAGAAGAAGAAGAAGAAGAAGAAGAAGAAGAAGAAGAAGAACAAGAACAAGAAGAACAAGAAGAACAAGAAGAAGAAGAACAAGAAGAAGAAGAACAAGAAGCATAAGGAGAATCATAAGGAGGATAATAAGGAGAAGCAGTAGAAGCAGAAGAAGCAGAAGCAGGAGAAGCAGAAGCAGAAGAAAAAGAATAAGCAAAAGAAGCAGAAGCTGTGGGAGAAGCAGAAGAAGGAGAAGGAGAAGGAGCAGCAGAAGTAGAAGCAGAAGCAGAAAGAGAAGCAGAAACAGAAGGAGAACAAGAAGGAGAAGCAGGAGAATCAGAAGAAGCAGAAGAAGAAGCAGAAAGAGGAGAAGAAGGAGAAGCAGAAGTAGAATGAGAAGAAACAGAAGAAGAAGCAGAAGAATCAGAAGCAAAAGAAACAAAAGAAGGAGAAGAGCAGAAGCAGAAGGAGAAGGAGAAGCAGAAGCAGAAGGAGAAGCAGAAAGAGAAGCAGGAGAAGCAGAAGAAGCAGGAGAAGCAGAAGCAGAAGCAGAAGAAACAGGAGAAGCCGAAGAAGCAGAAGCAGAATCTGAAGCAGAAGGACAAACAGAAGAAGCACAATCTGAAGCAGAAGCAGAAGAAACAGAAATAGTAGAATAAGCAGAAGCAGCAGGAGAAGCAGAAGAAGAAGACGGACAAGGCGAGAGAGAAGGATTAGGAGTAGGAGAAGCAAAAGGATAAGCAGAAGCCGAAAGAGAAGCAGAAGGAAAAGCAGCACGAGAAGTAGGAGAAGCAGGAGAAGCAGAAGCAGGAGAAGCAGGAGAAACAGAAGATGCAGAAGCAGAAGGAGAAGCAGAAGTAGGAGAAGAAGAAGGAGAAGGAAGGGGAGCAGAAGCAATATGAGAAGCAGATGGAGAAGCAGAAGCAGAATGAGAAGCAGAAAGAGAAACATTAGAAGCAGAAGAAGCAGGAAAAGCAGAAGCAGAAGAATGAGAAGAAGAAGAAGAAGTAGAAGAAGAAGAAGAAGAAGAAGAAGAAGAAGAAGAAGAAGAAGAAGAAGAAGAAGAAGAAGAGGAAGAAGAAGAGGAAGAAGAAGAAGAAGACAAAGAAGAAGAAGAAGAAGAAGAAGAAGACAAAGAAGAAGAAGAAGAAGAAGAAGAAGAAGCATAAGGAGAAGAATAAGGAGAAGCATAAGGAGAAGCATAAGGAGAAGCAGAAGAAGCAGAAGCAGGAGAAGCAGAAGAAAAAGAATAAGCAAAAGAAGCATAAGCAGAAGCAGTGGGAGAAGCAGAAGAAGGAGAAGGAGCAGCAGAAGGAGAAGTTGAAGCCAAAAGAGAAGCAGAAACAGAAGGAGAAGTAGAACGAGAAACAGGGGAATCAGTAGAAGTAGAAGTAGAAGCAGAAAGAGGAGAAGAAGGAGAAGCAGAAGTAGAATCAGAAGAAACAGAAGAAGAAGTAGCAAAAGAAATAGAAGAAGGAGAAGAGCAGAAGAAGAAGCAGAAGGAGAAGGAGAAGCAGAACGAGAAGCAGGAGAAGCACAAGACGCAGGAGAAGCAGAATCAGAAGAAACAGGAGAAGCCGAAGAAGCAGAAGCAGAATCTGAAGCAGGAGAAACAGAAGAAGCATAATCTGAAGCCGAAGCAGAAGAAACAGAAATAGTAGAATAAGCAGAAGCAGAAGCAGCAGGAGAAGCAGAAGAAGAAGACGGAGAAGGCGAAAGAGAAGGATTAGGAGTAGGAGAAGCAAAAGGATAAGCAGAAGCAGAAAGAGACGCAGAAGGAGAAGCAGCACGAGGAGTAGGAGAAGCAGGAGAAGCAGAAGCAGGAGAAGCAGAAGAAACAGAAGACGCAGAAGCAGAATGAGAAGCAGAAGGAGAAATTGAAGCAGAAGCAGAAGCAGAAGGACAAGCAGAAGGAGAAGCAGAAGAAGGAGAAAGAGAAGCAGAAAGAGAAGCAGAACGAGAAGCAGGAGAATCAGAAGCAGGAGAAGCAGAAGCAGAAGAAACAGAAGAAGGAGAAGAAGCAGAAGGAGAAGGAGAAGCAGAAACAGAAGGAGAAGCAGAAAGAGAAGGAGGGGAAGCAGAAGAAGCAGAAGCAGGAGAGGCAGAAGCATAAGAATCCGAAGAAGCAGAAGCAGAAACTGAAGCAGAAGGAGAAGCAGGAGAAGCAGAAGAAGCAGAATCTGGAGAAGCAAAATGAGAAGTTGAAGGAGAAACAGAAGCGGAAAGAGAATCAAAAGCAGAAGGAGAAGCAGAGAAACAGAGAAGCAGTAGCAGTTGCAGCAGAAGCTGAAGGAGAAGCAGAAGCAAAAGCAGAAGACGAGAAAAAGAAGGAGAAACAGAAGCAGAAGCAGAAGGAGAAGCAGAAGAAGCAGAAGGAGAAGCAGAATCAGAAGAATAAGCATAAGGACAAGCACAAACAGAAGGAGATGCAGAAGGAGAAGCAGAAGAAGCAGAAGCAGAAGCAGAAGTAGAAGTAGGAGAAAGAGAAGGAAGAGCAGCAGAAGCAATAGGAGAAGCAGAAGCAGAAGGAGAAGCAGAATGAGTAGCAGAAAGAGAAGCAGTAGAACCAGAAGAAGCAGGAAAAGCAGAAGCAGAAGAAAGAGAAGAAGAAAGAGAAGAAGAAGAAGAAGAAGAAGAAGAAGAAGAAGAAGAAGAAGAAGAAGAAGAAGAAGAAGAAGAAGAAGAAGAGGAAGAGGAAGAAGAAAAGAAGAAGAAGCATAAGGAGAAGCAGTAGAAGAAGAAGAAGCAGAATCAGGAGAAGCAGAAGCAGTAGAAAAAGTATAAGCATAAGAAGCAGAAGCAGAAGCAGAAAGAGGAGAAGGAGAAGCAGAAGTAGAATCAGAAGAAACAGAAGAAGAAGAAGAAGAAGAAGAAGAAACACAAGCAAACGAAACAGAAGAAGGAGAAGAGCAGAAGCAGAAGCAGAAGGAGAAGCAGAAGCAAAAGATGAAGCAGAAAGTGAAGCAGGAAAAGCAGGAGAAGCAGAAGAAGCAGGAGAAGCAGAAACAGAAGAAACAGGAGAAGCCGAAGAAGCAGAAGCATAATCTGAAGCAGGAGAAACAGAAGAAGCACAATCTGAAGCAGAAGCAGAAGAAGCAGAAATAGTAGAATAAGCAGAAGCAGAAGCAGCAGGAGAAGCAGCAGAAGAAGACGGAGAAGGT
>NW_012293499.1:0-6540 GCF_000151885.1 Dipodomys ordii | reverse complement strand
ACTCTGTCCCCACTGTGTCCCGCTTTGTCCTGCTGTGTTGCGCGCTGTGTCCCGCTGTGTCCCTCTTGTGTCCGGCTGTGTCCCCGCTGTCCCCCGCTGTGTCTCCTGCTGTGTCCCCGCTGTGTCAAGCTGTGTCCCGTTTTGTCCCGCTGTGTCCCGCTGTGTCCCCCGCTTTGTCCCCGTTGTGTCCCACTGTGTCCCGCTGTGTCCCCCGCTGTGTCCCGCTGTGTCCCCTGCTGTGTCCCCCGCTGTGTCCCGCTGTGTCCCGTTGTGTCCTTGCTGTGTCCCCGCTGTGTCCTGATGTGTCCCCTTGTGTCCAGTTGGGTTTCCCGCTGTGTCCCGCTGTGTCCTGCTGTGTACCCACTGTGTCCCGCTGTGAACCGATGTGTCCCCGCGGTGTCCCCGCTGTGTCTCCCTGCTGGTCCCCGCTGTGTCCCCACTGTGTTCCGCTGTGTCCCCGCTGTGTCCCCGCTGTGTCTCCCTGCTGTCCCCCGCTGTGTCCCCTCTGTGTCCCGCTGTGTCCCGATGTGTCCTGGCTGTGTCCCCGCTGTTTCCCGCTGTGTCCTGCTGTGTCCGGCTGTGTCCCCGCTGTCCCCCGCTGTGTCCCCTGCTGTGTCCCCGCTGTGTCCAGCTGTGTCCCGTTTTGTCCCGCTGTGTCCAGCTGTGTCTCCGCTTTGTCCCCCGCTTTGTCCCCGCTGTGTCCCACTGTGTCCCGCTGTGTCCCCCGCTGTGTCCCGCTGTGTCCCCTGCTGTGTCCCCCGCTGTGTCCCGCTGTGTCCCGTTGTGTCCTTGCTGTGTCCCCGCTGTGTCCTGATGTGTCCCCTTGTGTCCGGTTGGGTTTCCCGCTGTGTCCCGCTGTGTCCTTCTGTGTACCCCCTGTGTCCCGCTGTGAGACGATGTGTCCCCGCTGTGTCCCACTGTGTCTCCCTGCTGGTCCCCGCTGTGTCCCCACTGTGTTCCTCTGTGTCCCCGCTGTGTCTCCCTGCTGTCCCCCGCTGTGTCCCCTCTGTGTCCCACTGTGTCCCGATGTGTCCTCACTGTGTCCCCGCTGTTTCCCACTGTGTCCTGCTGTGTCCGGCTGTGTCCCCGCTGTCCCCCGCTGTGTCCCCTGCTATGTCCCCGCTGTGTCCAGCTGTGTCCCGTTTTGTCCCGCTGTGTCCAGCTGTGTCTCCGCTTTGTCCTCCGCTTTGTCCCTGCTGTGTCCAACTCTGTCCCCGCTGTGTCCCCGCTGTGTCCCCCGCTGTGTCCCCGCTGTGTCCCACTCTGTCCCCACTGTGTCCCGCTTTGTCCTGCTGTGTCCCCGCTGTGTCCTGATGTGTCCCCTTGTGTCAGGTTGGGTTTCCCGCTGTGTCCCGCTGTGTCCTGCTCTGTACCCCCTGTGTCCCGCTGTGATCCGATGTGTCCCCGCTTTGTCCCCACTGTGTCTCCCTGCTGGTCCCCGCTGTGTTCCCCTCTGTGTCCCGCTGTGTCCTCGCTGTGTCCCAGCTGTGTACCGCTGTGTCCCCGTTGTTCCCCGGTTTGTCCCCACTGTCCCCCGCTGTGTCCCTCGCTGTGTACCTCTGTGTCCCGCTCTGTCCTCGCTTTGTCCCCGGGAAGTCCCGCTGTGTCCCCGCTGTGTCCCTGCTGTGTTCCACTCTCTCCCGCTGTGTGCGGCTCTTTGTCCCCTGCTGTGTCACCCGTTGTGTCCCGCTGTATCCCAGTGTGTCCCGCTATGTCCCCCACTGTGTCCCGCTGTTTCCCACTGTGCCCCTGCTGTGTCCCCGCTGTGTCCCGCTGTGTACCCCGCTGTGTCCCACTGTGTCCCGCTGTGTGCCCCCTTTGTTCCCCTCTGTGTCCAGCTGTGTCCCCTGCTGTGTCCCCGCTGTGTCCCGCTGTGTCTCCGCTGTGTAACGCTGTGTCCCCCTTTGTGTCCCGCTGTGTCCCCCGCTGTGTCCCTGCTGTGTCCCTTTGTGTCCCTCTGTGTCCCGCTGTGTACCCCACAGTGTCCTGCTGTTTCGCCGATGTGTCCCGCTGTGTCCCGCTGTGTCCCCACTGTGTCACGCTGTGTCCCCGCTGTGTCCCCTGCTGTGTCCCGCTGTGTCCCCCGCTGTGTCCCCCGCTGTGTCCCGCTCTTTCACGCTGTGTCCTGCTGTGTCCTTGCTGTGTCCCAATTTGTGTCCCGCTGTGTCCTCGCTGGGTCCCCCGCTGTGTCCCGCTGTGTCCCCATGTGTCACGCTGTGTCCTCGCTGTGTATCCCTCTGTGTCCCGCTGTGTCCTTGCTGTGTCCCCCACTGTGTCCCCGCTGTGACCGGATATGTCCCTGCTGTGTCTCCCGCTGTGTCGCGCTGTGTCCCGCTGTGTCCCCGGTTGTGTCACCGCTGTGTCCCGCTCTTTCCCGCTGTGTCCCGCTGTGTCCTTGCTGTGTCCCCATTTGTGTCCCGCTGTGTCCTCTCTGTGTCCCCCGCTGTGTCCCGCTGTGTCCCCATGTGTCACGCTGTGTCCTCTCTGTGTATCCCTCTGTGTCCCACTGTGTCCTCGCTGTGTCCCACACTGTGTCCCCACTGTGACCCGCTGTGTCCCTGCTGTGGCCCTGCTGTGTCCGCTGTGTCCCGCTGTGTCCCCGATGTCCCCCGCTGTGTCCCGTTGTGTCCCCGCTGTCTGCATGTGTGTCACCGCTGTCCCCCGCTGTGTCCCCTGCTGTGTCCCGCTGTGTCCTCGCTGTGTCCCCAGCTGTGTCCCGCTGTGTCCCCCGCTGTGTCCCCCACTGTGTCCCGCTGTGTCCTCTGCTGTGTCCAGCTGTGTACCCTGCAGTGTCCTGCTGTGTCCCCCGATGTGTCCCGCTGTGTCCCGGTGTGTCCTGCTTTGTCCCCCGCTGTGTTCCGCTGTTTCCCACTGTGCCCCTGCTGTGTCCCCTCTGTGTCCTGCTGTGTACCCCGATGTGTCACACTGTGTCCCGCTGTGTGCCCCCTTTGTTCCCCTCTGTGTCCTGCTGTGTCCCCTGCTGTGTCCCCGCTGTGTTCCTCTGTGTCCCGCTGTGTCCTCGCTGTGTCCCGCACTGTGTCCCCGCTGTGATCCACTGTGTCACTGCTGTGTCCCTGCTGTGTCCCATTGTGTCCCGCTGTGTCCCCGATGTCCCCTGCTGTGTCCCGTTGTGTCCCCGCTGTCTGCATGTGTGTCCCCGCTGTCCCCCGCTGTGTCCCCCGCTGTGTCCCGCTGTGTCCTCGCTGTGTCCCCAGCTGTGTCCCGCTGTGTCCCCCGCTATGTCCCCCACTGTGTCCCGCTGTGTCCCGCTGTGTCCCCGCTGTCTGTCGGTCTGTACCGCTGTCCCCCGCTGTGTCCTCCGCTGTGTCCCGCTGTGTCCTCGCTGTGTCTCACTGTGTCCCCGCTTTGTCTCCGCTGTGTCCTGCTGTGTCCCTGGTGTGTCCTCGCTGTGTAACCGCTGAGTCCCTCTGTGTCCCCACTATGTCCAACTGTGTAGCCCCGCTGTGTCCCTGCTATGTCCCCGCTGTGTCTCCCTGCTGTCCCCCGCTGTGTCCCCTCTGTGTCCCGCTGTGTCCCGCTGTGTCCTCGCTGTGTCCCCGCTGTTTCCCGCTGTGTCCTCCAGTGTCTGGCTGTGTCCCCGCTGTCCCCCGCTGTGCCCCCTGCTGTGTCCCCGCTGTGTCCAGCTGTGTTCCGTTTTGTCCCGCTGTGTCGAGCTGTGTCCCCGCTTTGTCCCCCGCTTTGTCCTCTCTGTGTCCCGCTGTGTCCCGCTGTGTCCACTGCTGTGTCCCCCGCTGTGTCCCGCTGTGCCCCGCTGTGTCTCCGCTGTGTAACGCTGTGTCCCCCTTTGTGTCCCGCTGTGTCCCCCGCCGTGTCCCTGCTGTGTCCCTTTGGGTCACGCTGTGTCCGCCTGTGTACCCCGCAGTGTCCTGCTGTGTCGCCCGATGTGTCCCGCTGTGTCCCGCTGTGTCCCCACTGTGTCATGCTGTGTCCCAGCTGTGTACCCTGCTGTGTCCCACTGTGTCCCCGGCTGTGTCCCCCGCTGTGTCCCGCTCTTTAACGCTATGTCCTGCTGTGTCCTTGCTGTGTCACCATTTGTTTCCCGCTTGTCCTCGCTGGGTCCCCCGCTGGGTCCCGCTGGGTCCCCATGTGTCACGCCGTGTCCTCGCTGTGTATCCCTCTGTGTCCCTCTGTGTCCTTGCTGTGTCCCCAACTGTGTCCCCGCTCTGACCCGCTGTGTCCCTGCTGTGTCCCCCGCTGTGTCCCGCTGTGTCCCGCTGTGTCCCCCGCTGTGTCCCGCTCTTTCCCGCGGTGTCCCGCTGTGTCCTTGCTGTGTCCCCATTTGTGTCGCGCTGTGTCCTCTCTATGTCCCCCGCTGTGTCCCGCTGTGTCACCATGTGTCACGCTGTGTCCTCTCTATGTATCCTTCTATGTCCCGCTGTGTCCTCGCTGTGTCCCACACTGTGTCCCCGCTTTGACCCGCTGTGTCCTAGCTGTGTCTCTGCTGTGTCCCACTGTGTCCCGCTGTGTCCCCGATGTCCCCCCTGTCTCCCGCTGTGTCCCACGCTGTGTCCCGCTGTGTCCTCGCTGTGTCCCCCACTGTGTCCCGCTGTGTCCCCCGCTGTGTCCCGCTGTGTCCCACTGTGTCCCCGCTGTCCGCTGTTGCGTCACCTCTGTCCCCCGCTGTGCCCTCCGCTGTGTCCCGCTGTGTCCTCGCTGTGTCTCACTGTGTCCCCGCTTTGTTTCCGCTGTGTCCCGCTGTGTCCCTAGTGTGTCCTCGCTGTGTAACCACTGAGTCCCACTGTGTACCCGCTGTGTCCCACTGTGTCCCCCGCTGTGTCCCCGCTGTGTCCCCTCTGTGTCCCCGCTGTGTCCTGCTGTGTCCCCGCTGTGTCACGCTGTGTCCCGCTGTGTCCCCGCTGTGTCCCGATGTGTACCGCTGTGTCTGACTCTGTGTACCCCGCTGTGTCCTGTCGTGTCTCCCGCTGTGTCCTGCTGTGTCCTCGCTGTGTCCCCCGTTGTTTCCCGCTGGTTTCCCTGCTGTGTCACCCGCTGTGTCCTTTGATGTGTCCCCAGCTGAATGCCGCTGTGTCCCCCGCTGTTTACCGCTGTGTCCCCCACTGTGTCTCCCGCTTTGTCCCCGCTGTGTCCCCGCTCTGTCAAGCTGTGTCCCGCTGTGTCCCTCTGTTTCGCCCCATGTGTCCCCCTGTGTCTCCGATGTTTCCCAGTGTGACCCCCGCGCTGTCCTGCTGTGTCCCCGTTGTCCACCATTGTGTCCCCTCTGTCCCCCGCTGTGGCCCCGCTGTGTCCCGCTCTGTCCTTGCTGTGTCCCGCAATGTCCCAGGCTGTGACCTGCTGTGTCCCCCACTGTGTTCCGCTCTGTCGCTGCTGTGTCCCGCTGTGTCCCCGCTGTGTCCAGGGTGTGTCCCCCTGTGTTCCCGCTGTGTCCCCGCTCTTTCCCCCGCTGTGTCCCCGCTGTGTCCCACTCTGTCCCCACTGTGTCCCCGCTGTGTCCCCCGCTGTGTCCCCGCTGTGTCCCACTCTGTCCCCACTGTGTCCCACTTTGTCCTGCTGTATCCCCCGCTGTATCCCGCTGTGTCCCCCTTGTGTCCGGTTGTGTTTCCCGCTGTGTCCCGCTGTGTCCTGCTGTGTACCCCTGTGTCCCGCTGTGTACCGATGTGTCCCCGCTGTGTCCCCGCTGTGTCTCCCTAATGTCCCCCATTGTGTCCCCACTGTGTTCCGCTGTGTCCCCGCTGTATCCCCACTGTGTCTCACTGCTGTCCTCCGCTGTGTCCCCTCTGTGTCCCCGCTGTGTCCCCCGCTGTGTCCCCGCTGTGTCCCACTCTGTCCCCACTGTGTCCCGCTTTGTCCTGCTGTATCCCGCGCTGTGTCCCGCTGTGTCCCCCTTGTGTCCGGTTGTGTTTCCCGCTGTGTCCCGCTGTGTCCTGCTGTGTACCCCTGTGTCCTGCTGTGAAACAATGTGTCACCGCTGTGTCCCCGCTGTGTCTCCCTGCTGGTCCCCGCTGTGTCCCCACTGTGTTCCGCTGTGTCCCCGCTGTGTCCCCGCTGTGTCTCCCTGCTGTCCCCCGCTGTGTCCCCTCTGTGTCCCGCTGTGTCCCGATGTGTCCTCGCTGTGTCCCCGCTGTTTCCCGCTGTGTCCTGCTGTGTCCGGCTGTGTCCCCGCTGTCCCCCGTTGTGTCCCCTGCTGTGTACCCGCTGTGTCCAGCTGTGTCCCGTTTTGTCCCGCTGTGTCCAGCTGTGTCTCCGCTTTGTCCCCCGCTTTGTCCCCGCTGTGTCCCACTGTGTCCCGCTGTGTCCCCCGCTGTGTCTCCTGCTGTGTCCCCCGCTGTGTCCCGCTGTGTCCCGTTGTGTCCTTGCTGTGTACCCGCTGTGTCCTGATGTGTCCCCTTGTTTCCGGTTGGGTTTCCCGCTGTGTCCCGCTGTGTCCTGCTGTGTACCGCCTGTGTCCCGCTGAGAGACGATGTGTCCCCGCTGTGTCCCACTGTGTCTCCCTGCTGGTCCCCGCTGTGTCCCCACTGTGTTCCGCTGTGTCCCCGCTGTGTCTCCCTGCTGTCCCCCTGC
>NW_012293498.1:0-6541 GCF_000151885.1 Dipodomys ordii | reverse complement strand
TGCAGGGGCACAGCGGGGGCTTTATCGGGGGACACAGCGGGACACAACGGGGAACACAGCGAGGACACAGCGGGGGACACAGCGGGACACAACGGGGAACACAGCGAGGACTCAGCGGGGGACACTGCGGGGGACACAGCGGGGGACAAAGTTGGACACCACGGGACACAGTGTGACACAGCGGGACACAGCGGGGACACTGCGGGGACACAGCAGGACAAAGCGGGGGACACAGCGGGACACAGCGGGACACAGCTGGGGACACAGCGGGGTACAGCGGAGACAGAGATGAGCCACAGCGGGACACAGCGGTGACACAGCTGGACACAGCGGCGTACACAGCGGGACCCAGCGGACACACCGGGGACACAGCAGGACACAACGAGGACACAGAGGGACACAGCGGCGACACAGAGGGGACTCAGCGGGGGACACAGCGTGGGACAAAGTGGGACACCACGGGACACATTGTTACACAGCGGGACACAGTGGGGACACTGCGGGACACAGTGGGGGCACAGTGGGGTACACAGCTGGGGACACAGCAAGGACACAGCGGGACAAAGCGGGACACAGCGGGGACACTGCGGAAACATAGCAGGACACAGCGGGGTATACAGCGGGACACAGCGGGACACAGCTGGGGACACAGCGGGGACACAGCGGTACATAGCGGGGGACACAGCGAGGACACAGCGGGACACAGCGGAACACAGCGGGGGACAAAGCAGGAGACAGCGGGGGACACAGCGAGGACACAGCGGGGGACACAGTGGGACACAACAGGGAACACAGCTGGGGACACAGCGGGACACATCGGGGAACACAGCGAGGACACAGCGGGGGATACAGTGGGACACAGCGTCGATACAGCGGGGACACAGCGTTACACAGCGTGGTACACAGCTGTGGACACAACGGGACACAGTGGTTCACAGCGGGACAAAGTGGAACAGTGGGGTGCGCGATACAGAGTTTGAGACACAGCGTGGGACAGAGCGGGAGACAGAGGGGGACACAGCGAGGACACAGCGGGACACAGCGGGGGAAACAGCTGAACACAGCGGTAGACAAAGGGGGACAGAGCGCGGGACACAGCGGGACACAGCGGTGGACAGAGCGGTACACAGCCGTGGACACAGCGAGGACACAGCGGGAACCAGCGGGACACAGCGTTGATATAGCGGGGACAGAGTGGGCCACAGCGGGACACAGCAGGAACAAAGCAGTAGACACAGCAGGACATAGCAGGGGACACAGCGGGACACAGCCGGGGACACAGGGAGGACAGAGCGGGACACAGCGGGGACACAGCGGGGACTCAGCGGGGGACACAGCGGGGGACAAAGCGGGACACCACGGGACACAGCGGAACACAGCGGGGACAAGGAGGAGACAGAGCAGGACACAGCGAGGACACAGCGGGACAAAGCAGGGTAAACAGCAGGGGACACAGCGGGACACAGTGGGGGACACAGCGGAGGACACAGCGAGGACACAGCGGGATACAGCGGGGGACACAGCGAGGACACAGTGGGGGACACACCGGGGGACACAGCGGAACACAGCAGGGAACACAGCGAGGACACAGCGGGACCCAGCAGGACACAACGTCTATACAGCGGGGATACAGCGTTACACAGTGTGGTACACATCTGTGGACACAAGGGGACACAGTGTGGGCACAGCGGGACACAGCGGGACACAGTGGGACAAAGCAAGGACAAATCGTGAGACACAGCGAGGGTCAGAGCTCGAGACAGCGGGGGACACAGCTAGGACACAGCAGGGCACAGCGGGACACAGCAGGGACAGAGCGGGACACAGCGGGACACAGCGGGGCAAAGCGTGAGACACAGTGGGGGACAGAGAGTGAGACAGCAGGGGACACAGCGAGGACACAGCGGGACACAGCGGGGGAAACAGCGGGACATAGCGGTGGACACAGGGGGACAGAGCGGGGGACACAGCGGGACACAGCGGTGGACACAGCGAGGACACAGCCGAACCCAGCGGGACACAGGGTAGATACAGCGGGGACAGAGTGGGCCACAGCGGGGTACACAGTTGGGTACACAACGGGGCACATCGGAGGACACAGCAAGGACTCAGCGGAACACAGCGTGGGACACAGTGAGGACACAGGGTGACACAGCGGGACACAGCGGGACAGAGCAGGAACACAGCAGTAGACACAGCGGGACACAGCCGGGGACACATTGGTACACAGCGGGGACACAGCGGGGACACAGTGGTACTCAGCGGGGGACACAGCAGTACACAGCGGGACACAGCGGGGACACAGCAGGGACTCAGCGGGGGACACAGCGGGGGACACAGCGGGGGACAAAGCAGGACACCACGGGACAGAGCGGGACACAGCGGGGACAAGGGGGAGAAAGAGCGGGACACAGCAAAGACACAGCGGGACACAGCGGGGGACACAGCGGGACACAGCGGCGGACACAGCGGGACAAAGCAGGGTACAGAGCAGGGGACACATCGGGATACAGAGGGACACAGCGGGGGACCCAGCGGGAAACAGCGGGGGGCCCAGCGAGGACACAGCGGGACACAGCGGGGGACACAGACAGGAAAACAGCGGGGGACACACCGGGGGACACAGCGGGACACAGCAGGGAACACAGCGAGGACACAGCGGGACCCAGTGGGACCCAGCGTCGATACAGCGGGGATACAGCGTTACACAGTGTGGTACAAATCTGTGGACACAAGGGGACACAGTGGGGGCACAGCGAGACAGAGCGGGACACAGTGGGACACAGCGAGGACAAATCGTGAGACACAGCAGGGGACAGAGCGGGAGACAGCAGGGGACACAGCGAGGACACAGCAGGACACAGCGGGACACAGCAGGGACAGAGCGGGACACAGCGGGGGACCCAGCGAGGACACAGCGGGACACAGCGGGGGACACAGCGAGGACACAGCGGGGGACACAGCGGGGGACAGTGCGGGACACAGCGGGGAACACAGCGAGGACACAGCGGGACCCAGCGGGACACAGCGTCGATACAGCGTGGACACAGCGTTACACAGCGTGGTACACAGCGGTGGTCACAACGGGACACAGTGGGGGCACAGCGGGAAACAGCGGAACACAGTGGGACACAGCTGGGTCAAAGCATGAGACACAGCGGGGGACAGAGCGGGAGACAGCGGGGGACACAGCGAGGACACAGTGGGACACAGCGGGACACAGCGTCGATACAGCGGGGACACAGTGGGCCACAGCGGGGTACACAGCTGGGGACACAACGGGGCACATCGGGGGACACAGCAAGGACTCAGCGGAACACAGCGTGGGACACAGTGAGGACACAGGGGGACACAGCGGGACACAGAGGGACACAGCAGGAACAAAGCAGTAGACACAGCAGGACACAGCAGGGGACACAGCGGGACACAGCGGGGAACACAGGGAGGACAGAGCGGGACAAGGCGGGGACACAGCGGGAACTCAGCGGGGGACACAGCGGGGGACAAAGCGGGACACCACGGGACACACCGGGAAACAGCGGGGACAAGGGGGAGACAGAGCGGGATACAGCGAGGACACAGCTGGACACAGCGGGGGACACAGCAGGACACAGCGGGGGACACAGAGAGGACACAGCGGGACACAGCGGGGGACACAGCGAGGACACAGTGGGGGACACTGCGGGACACAGCAGGGAACACAGCGAGGACACAGCGAGACCCAGCGGGACACAGCGTCGATACAGTGGGGATACAGCGTTACACAGTGTGGTACACATCTGTGGACACAAGGGGCCTCAGTGGGGGCACAGCGGGACACAGCGGGACACAGTGGGACAAAGCAAGGACAAATCGTGAGACACAGCGGGGGACAGAGCGGGAGACAGCGGGGGACACAGATAGGACACAGCAGGGCACAGCGGGACACAGCAGGGACAGAGCGGGACACAGCGGGACACAGCGGGGGACCCAGAGAGGACACAGCGGGACACAGCGGGGGACCCAGCGAGGACACAGCGGGACACAGCGGGGGACCCAGCGAGGACACAGCGGGACACAGCGGGGTACCCAGCGAGGACACAGCGGGACACAGCGGGGGACACAGCGGGACACAGCGGAGGACCCAGCGAGGACACAGCGGGACACAGCGGGGGACACAGCGAGGACACAGCGGGGGACACAGCGGGGGACACTGCGGGACACAGCCGTGAACACAGCGAGGACACAGCGGGACCCAGCGAGACACAGCGTCGATACAGCGGGGATACAGCGTTACACAGCGTGGTACACATCTGTGGACACAACGGGACACAGTGGGGGCACAGCAGGACATAGTGGGACACAGCGAGGACAAATCGTGAGACTTAGCGGGGGACAGAGCGGGAGACAGCGGGGGACACAGCGAGGACACAGCAGGACACAGCGGGACACAGCAGGGACAGAGCGGGACACAGCGGGACACAGCGAGGGACACAGCGGGACACAGTGGGGACCCAGCGAAGACACAGCGGGACCCAGCGGGGAACACAGCGAGGACACAGCGGGGGACACAGCGGGGGACACTGCGGGACACAGCCGTGAACACCGCGAGGACACAGTGGGACACAGCGGGATACAGCGTCGATACTGCGGGGACACAGCGTTACACAGCGTGGTACACAGCTGTGGACACAACGGGACACAGTGGGGGCACAGCGGGACACAGCGGAACACAGTGGGACACAGCGGGGACAAAGCGTGAGACACAGTTGGGGATAGAGCGGGAGACAGCGGGGGACACAGCGAGGACACAGCGGGACACAGCGGGGGAAACAGCGGGACACAGCGGTGGACACAGGGGGAGAGAGCGGGGGACACAGCGGGACACAGCGGTGGAAACAGCGGGACACAGCGGTGGACCCAGCGAGGACCCAGCGGGACCCAGCAGGACATAGCGTCGATACAGCTGGGATACAGCCTTACACAGCGTGGTAAGCATCTGTGGACACAACGGGACACAGTGGGGGCACAGCGGGATAGAGCGGGACACAGTGGGACACAGCGAGGACAAATCGTGAGACACAGCGTGGGACAGAGCGGGAGACAGCGGGGGACACAGCGAGGACACAGCAGTACACAACGGGACACAGCAGGGACACAGCGGGACACAGCGGGACACAGCGGGGGACACAGCGGGACACAGCGGAGGACCCAGCGAGGACACAGCGGGACACAGTGGGGGACACAGCGAGGACACAGCGGGGGACACAGCGGGGGACACTGCGGGACACAGCGGGGAACACAGCGAGGACACAGCAGGACCCAGCGGGACACAGCGTCGATACAGCGGTGATACAGCATTACACAGCGTGGTTCACATCTGTGGACACAATGAGACACAGTGGGGGCAGAGCGGGACACAGTGGGACACAGCGAGGACAAATCATGAGGCGTAGCGGGGGACAGAGCGGGAGAAAGCGGGGGACACAGCGAGGACACAGCAGGACACAGCGGGACACAGCAGGGACAGAGCGGGACACAGCGGGACACAGCGAGGGACACAGCGGGACACAGTGGGGGACCCAGCGAGGACACAGCGGGACACAGCGGGGAACACAGCGAGGACACAGCGGGGGACACAGCGGGGGACACTGCGGGACACAGCCGTGAACACAGCGAGGACACAGCAGGACACAGCGGGATACAGCGTCGAGACTGCGGGGACACAGCGTTACACAGCGTGGTACACAGCTGTGGACACAACGGGACACAGTGGGGGCACAGCGGGACACAGCGGAACACAGTGGGACACAGCGGGGACAAAGCGTGAGACACAGCTGGGGACAGAGCGGGAGACAGCGGGGGACACAGCGAGGACACAGCGGGACACAGCGGGGGAAACAGCGGGACACAGCGGTGGACACAGGGGGAGAGAGCGGGGGACACAGCGGGACACAGCGGTGGAAACAGCGGGACACAGCGGTGGACCCAGCGAGGACCCAGCGGGACCCAGCGGGACACAGCGTCTATACAGCTGGGATACAGCCTTACACAGCGTGGTACACATCTGTGGACACAACGGGACACAGTGGGGGCACAGCGGGATAGAGCGGGACACAGTGGGACACAGCGAGGACAAATCGTGAGACACAGCTGGGGACAGAGCGGGAGACAGCGGGGGACACAGCGAGGACACAGCAGTACACAGCGGGACACAGCAGGGACAGAGCGGGACACAGCGGGACACAGCGGGACACAGCGGGGGACACAGCGGGACACAGCGGAGGACCCAGCGAGGACACAGCGGGACACAGTGGGGGACACAGCGAGGACACAGCGGGGGACCCAGCGGGGGACACTGCGGGACACAGCGGGGAACACAGCGGGGACACAGCGGGACCCAGCGGGACACAGCGTCGATACAGCGGGGATACAGCGTTACACAGCGTGGTTCACATCTGTGGACACAACGCGACACAGTGGGGGCAGAGCGAGACGCAGTGGGACACAGCGAGGACAAATCTATGAGGCGTAGCGGGGGACAGAGCGGGAGAAAGCGGGG
>NW_012293497.1:0-4771 GCF_000151885.1 Dipodomys ordii | reverse complement strand
AAGAAGAAGAAACAGAAGAAGGAGAAGTGAGCAGAAGGAGAAGCAGAAGCAGAAGGAGAAGCAGAAAGAGAAGCAGAAGAAGCAGTAGCAGGAGAAGCAGAAGCAGAAGAAACAGAAGAAGCCCAAGAACCAGAAGGAGAACCTGAAGCAGAAGGAGAAGCAGAAGCAGCAGAAGCTGGAAAAGCAGAAGCAGAAGAAACAGAACAAGCAGAAGAAGCAGAAGCAGAACGAGAAGCAGAAGAAGAAGGAGAAAGAGAAGGATTAGGAGTACGAGGAGCAGAAGCAGAATAAGAAGCAGAAAGAGAAGCAGAAGGAGAAGCAGAAGGAGAAACAGAAGAAGCAGAAGCAGGAGAAGCAGAAGCAGAATGAGAAGCACAAGAAGGAGAAATTGAAGGAGAAGGAGAATGAGACGGAGAAGCAGAAGGAGAAGTAGGAGAAGCAGAAGAAGAAGAAGCAGGAGAAGCAGAAGCAGAAGAAACAGAAGAAGGAGAAGAGCAGAAGCAGAAGCAGAAGGAGAAGCAGAAGCAGAAGAGAAGCAGAAGAAGCAGAAGCTGAAGCAGAAGAAGAAGAAACAGAAAAAGCAGAAGAAGCAGAAGAAGAAGCAGCAGGAGAAGCAGAAGAAGAAGGAGAAAGAGAAGGATTAGGCGTAGGAGAAACAGAAGGATAAGCAGAAGCAGAAAGAGAAGGAGAAGGAGAAGCAGGAGAAGCAGAAGGAGCAGAAGCAAGAGAAGCAGAAGCATAATGAAAGGCAGAAGAAGGAGAAATTGATACATAAGAAGATGCAGAAGGAGAAGCAGAAGCAGTAGTAGAAGCAGAAGAAGGAGAAGCAGAAGGAGAAGCATAAAGAGAAACAGAAGGAGAAGCAAGAGAAGCAGAAGCAGGAGAAGCAGAATCAAAAGAAATAGAAGAAGGATAAGAAGCAGAAGCAGAAAGAGAAGCAGAAACAGAAGGAGAAGCAGAAATAGAAGCAGAAGAAGCAGAAGAAGCAAAAGGAGAACCTGAAGCAGAAGGAGAAGCTGGAGAAGCAGAAGAAGAAGAATCTGGAGAAGAAGAAGAAGAACCAGAAGGAGAAGCAGAAGCAGAAAGAGAAGCAAAAGCAGAAGGAGAAGCAGAAGAAACAGAAGAAGCAGAAGCAGTAGCAGAAGAAGCTGAAGATGCAGAAGCAGAAAGACAAGCAGAAGGAATAGCAGAAGAACGAGAAGGAGAAGGAGAAACAGAAGGAGAAACAGAAGGAGAAGCAGAAAGAGAATTATGAAAAGCAGAAGAAGCAGAAGCAGACGGAGAAGCAGAAGAAGGAGAAGGAGAAGCAGAAGCAGCAGAAGAAGCACAAGGAAAAACACAAGCAGAAGGAGATGCAGAAGGTGAAGCAGGAGAAGCAGAAGAAGCAGAAGCAGAAGGAGAAGAACTAAAGAGAAGAAGCAGAAGCAGAAGTAGAAAGAGAAGCCGACGAAGAGAAGCAGAACGAGAAGCAGAAGAAGAAGAAGAAGGAGAAGGAGAAAGAGAAGGATTAGGAGTAGGAAGAGCAAAAGGAAAATCAGAAGCAGAACGAGAAGCAGAAGGAGCAGCAGAAGGAGAAGCAGAAGGAGAAGCAGAAGAAGGGGAAGCAGAAGCAGAAGGAGCAGCAGAAGAAGAAGCAGAAGCAGAGGAAGATGCAGAAGGAGAAGCAGGAGAAGCAGAAGAAGCAAAAGCAGAAGAAGAAGCAGAAGTAGGAGAAGGAGAAGGAAGGGCAGCAGAAGCAATAGGAGAAGCAGAAGGAGAAGCAGTAGAAGCAGAAGTAGAAAGAGAATCAGGAGAAGCACAAATGCAGAAGCAGGAGAAGCAGAAACAGAAGATACAGAAGAAGAAGAAGAAGAAGAAGAAGAAGAAGAAGAAGAAGAAGAAGAAGAAGAAGAAGAAGAAGAAGAAGAAGAAGAAGAAGAAGAAGAAGAAGAAGCATAAGGAGAAGCATAAGGAGAAGCATAAGGAGAAGCAGTAGAAGCAGAAGAAGCAGAAGCAGGAGAAGCAGAAGCAGAAGAAAAAGAATAAGCAAAAGAAGCAGAAGCAGAAGCACTGGCAGAAGCACTGGGAGAAGCAGAAGCAGAAGGAGGAGAAGTAGAAGCAGAAAGAGAAGCAGAAGCAGAAGGACAACAAATGGAGAAGCAGGAGAATCAGAAGTAGCAGAAGTAGAATCAGAAGAAACAGAAGAAGAAGAAGCAGAAGAAATAGAAGCAAAAGAAACAGAAGAAGGAGAAGAGCAGAAGCAGAAGCAGAAGGAGAAGCAGAAGCAGAAGGAGAAGCAGAAAGAGAAGCAGGAGAAGCAGAAGAAGTAGGAGAAGCAGAAGCAGAAGAAACAGAAGAATCCGAAGAAGCAGAAGCAGAATCTGAAGCAGAAGGAGAAACAGAAGAAGCACAATCTGAAGCAGAAGCAGAAGAAATAGAAATAGTAGAATAAGCAGAAGCAGAAGCAGCAGGAGAAGCAGAAGAAGCAGACGGAGAAGGCGAGAGAGAAGGATTAGGAGTAGGAGAAGCAAAAGGATAAGCAGAAGCAGAAAGAGACGCAGAAGAAAAAGCAGCACGAGAAGTAGGAGAAGCAGGAGAAGCAGAAGAAGCAGGAGAAGTAGAAGCAGAAGAAACAGGAGAAGCCGAAGAAGCAGAAGCAGAATCTGAATCAGAAGGAGAAACAGAAGAAGCACAATCTGAAGCAGATGCAGAAGAAACAGTAATAGTAGAATAAGCAGAAGCAGAAGCAGCAAGAGAAGCAGAAGAAGAAGAAGTCGGAGAAGGCGAGAAAGAAGGATTAGGAGTAGGAGAAGCAAAAGGATAAGCAGAAGCAGATAGAGACGCAGAAGTAAAAGCTGCACGAGAAGTAGGAGAAGCTGGAGGGAGCGAAGCAATCAGATGCAGCTGACGCAGAAGCAGAATGAGAAGCAGAAGCAGAATGAGAAGCATAAGGAGAAATTGAAGCAGAAGCAGAAGGAGAAGCAGAAGAAGGGGAAGGAGAAGCAGAAAGAGAAGTAGAAAGAGAAGCAGAACGAGAAGCAGGAGAAGCAGAAGCAGGAGAAGCAGAAGCAGAAGAAACAGAAGAAGGAGAAGAAGCAGAAGCAGAAGGAGAAGCAGAAACAGAAGGAAAAGCAAAAAGAGAAGCAGGAGAAGCAGAAGAAGCAGCAGCAGGAGAAGCAGAAGCAGAAGAAGCCGAAGAAGCAGAAGCAGAACCTGAAGCAGAAGAAGAAGAAGGAGAAGCAGAAGAAGCAGAATCTGGAGAAGCAGAAAGAGAAGCAAAGGCAGAAGGAGAAGCAGAAGGAGAAGCAGAAGAAACAGAAGAAGCAGAGGCAGTAGCAGAAGAAACAGAAGATGCAGAAGCAGAAGGAGAAGCAGAAGGAAAAGCAGAAGAACGAGAAGGAGAAGGAGAAGGAGAAACTGAAGGAGAAGCAGAAGGAGAAGCAGAAGAAGGAGCAGGAGAAGGAAAAGCAGCAGGAGAAGCAGAAATAGCAGCAGAAGGAGAAGCAGGAGAAGCAGAAACAGGAGAAGCAGAAGCAGAAGCAGAAGAAACAAGAGAAGGACAAGGAGCAGAAGCAGAAGGAGAAGCAGAAACAGAAGGAGAAGCAGAAAGAGAAGGAGGGGAAGCAGAAGAAGCAGAAGAAGGAGAAGCAGAAGCATAAGAATCCGAAGAAGCAGAAGCAGAACCTGAAGCAGAAGGAGAAGCAGAAGAAACAGAAGAAGTAGAAGCAGTAGCAGTTGTAGCAGAAGCAGAACGAGAAGCAGAAGGAAAAGCAGAAGAACAAGAAGGAGAAGGAGAAACAGAAGGAGAAGCAGAAGGAGAAGCAGAAAGAGAAGCAGGTAAAGCAGAAGAAGAAGAAGCAGAAGGAGAAACAGAAGGAGAAGCAGAAGGAGGAGAAGGAGAAGGAGAAGAAATGCAGAAGGAGAAGCAGAAGAAGCAGAAGCAGAAGGAGAAGAAGGAAAAGCAGAAGAAGCAGAAGCAAAAGGAGAAGCAAAAGAAGGAGAAGGAGAAGGAGAAGCAGAGACAGAAGAAGAAGCATAAGGACAAGCACAAGCAGAAGGAGAAGCAGGAGAAACAGAAGAAGCAGAAGCTGAAGGACAAGCAGAAGTAGGAGAAGGAGAAGGAGGAGAAGCAGAAGCAGAAGGAGAAGCAGAAGCGGAATGAGAAGCAGAAAGAGAAGCACAAGAAGCAGAAGCAAGAGAAGCCGAAAGAGAAGAAGCAGAAACAGAAGCAGAAGGAGAAGCACAAGCAGAAGGAGAAGCAGCAGAAGAAGTAGAACCAGAAATTCAGGCAGGAGAAACAGAAGAAGCAGAAGCAGAAGGAGAAGCAAAAAGAGAAGCAGAAGAAGAAGTAGAAGAACCAGCAGGAGAAGCAGAAGAAGAAGCAGAAAAACAAGCAGGAGAAGCAGAAGCAGAAAGAGAAGTAGAAGAAGCAGAAGAAGCAGAAGAAGAAGAAGAAGCAGTAGAAGCATAAGAAGCAGAAGCAGGAGAAGCAGAAGCAGAAGAAAAAGAAGAAGCATAAGAAGCAGAAGCAAAGGGAGACACAGAAGAAGGAGAAGGAGCAGCAGAAGGTGAAGCAGAAGGAGATGCAGAAGCAGAAAGAGAAGCAGAAACAGAAGGAGAAGAAGAAGGAGAAGTTGGAGAATCAGAAGAAGCAGAAGCAGAAGAAGGAGAAGGAGAAGCAGAAGGAGAAGGACAAGCAGGAGAAGCAGCAGAAGCAGAAGCGGGAGAAGCAGAAGAAGAAGAAGAAGAAACAGAAGAAGGAGAAGGAGCAGAAGGAGAAGCAGAAGCAGAA
>NW_012293496.1:0-1770 GCF_000151885.1 Dipodomys ordii | reverse complement strand
CATGGATTCTGAAGCCAGAGGTGGTATTCGGTATCTGTATGTATATCCAAAAGGAGAAGGAGGAGATGCAGATAGAGCCATCAGCAAGTAGAAGCAGAAAGTCTTAGTATCCGATGAAGCAGAATCATGTTCTGTAAGCTGAATTATAAGCAGAAGAAGCATAAATAAACAGATTCTGGAGATTCTGATGAGAAATCTGAAGGAGAATGCAGAAGCTGAAAGAGAATCAAAGGCAGCATGTGAAGCTGAAGAACCAGAGTAGGAAGATGCATTAGCAGTTGCAGCAGAAGCTGAAGTAAAAGCAGAAGATGGAGATGGAGAAGTTATAAAGAAGCAGAAGCAGAAGGTGAATCAGAAGGAAAAGCATAAGAAGCAGAAGGAGAAGCAGAAGGAGATGCAGAAGCAGAAGAAGCAGCAGAAGGAGAAAAAGAAGCAGAAGAAGATGCAGAAGGAGAAGCTGGAGAAGCAGAAGAAGCAGAGGCAAAAGAAGTAGAAGTAGGAGAAGGAGAAGGAAAAGCAGCAGAAGCAATAGGAGAAGCAGAAGGAGAAGCAGAAGCAGAATGAGAAGCAGAAAGAGAAGCAGTAGAAGCAGAAGAAGCAGGAAAAAAGAAGCAGAAGAAAGAGAAGAAGAAGAAGAAGAAGAAGAAGAAGAAGAAGAAGAAGAAGAAGAAGAAGAAGAAGAAGAAGAAGAAGAAGAAGAAGAAGAAGAAGAAGAAGAAGAAGAAGAAGGAGAAGCATAAGGAGAAGCATAAGGAGAAGCATAAGGAGAAGCATAAGGAGAAGCATAAGGAGAAGCATAAGGAGAAGCATAAGGAGAAGCAGTAGAAGCAGAAGAAGCAGAAGAAGCAGAAGAAAAAGAATAAGCAAAAGAAGCAGAAGCAGAAGCACTGGGAGAAGCAGAAGCAGAAGGAGGAGAAGTAGAAGCAGAAAGAGAAGCAGAAACAGAAGGACAACAAATGGAGAAGCAGGAGAATCAGAAGTAGCAGAAGTAGAATCAGAAGAAACAGAAGAAGAAGAAGCAGAAGAAAAAGAAGCAAAAGAAACAGAAGAAGGAGAAGAGCAGAAGCAGAAGCAGAAGGAGAAGCAGAAGCAGAAGGAGAAGCAGAAAGAGGAGCAGGAGAAGCAGAAGAAGTAGGAGAAGCAGAAGCAGAAGAAACAGAAGAAGCAGAAGCAGTAGCAGAAGAAGCTGAAGATGCAGAAGCAGAAAGAGAAGCAGAAGGAATAGCAGAAGAACGAGAAGGAGAAGGAGAAACAGAAGGAGAAGCAGAAGGAGAAGCAGAAAGAGAATTATGAAAAGCAGAAGAAGCAGAAGCAGACGGAGAAGCAGAAGAAGGAGAAGGAGAAGCAGAAGCAGCAGAAGAAGCACAAGGAAAAACACAAGCAGAAGGAGATGCAGAAGGTGAAGCAGGAGAAGCAGCAGAAGGAGAAGCAGAAGCAGAGGAAGATGCAGAAGGAGAAGCAGGAGAAGCAGAAGAAGCAAAAGCAGAAGAAGAAGCAGAAGTAGGAGAAGGAGAAGGAGAAGGAAGGGCAGCAGAAGCAATAGGAGAAGCAGAAGGAGAAGCAGTAGAAGCAGAAGTAGAAAGAGAATCAGGAGAAGCACAAATGCAGAAGCAGGAGAAGCAAAAACAGAAGATACAGAAGAAGAAGAAGAAGAAGAAGAAGAAGAAGAAGAAGAAGAAGAAGAAGAAGAAGAAGAAGAAGAAGAAGAAGAAGAAGAAGAAGAAGAAGAAGAAGAAGAAGAAGAAGAAGAAGGAGAAGCATAAGGATGAT
>NW_012293495.1:0-3434 GCF_000151885.1 Dipodomys ordii | reverse complement strand
CAGAAACAGGAGTAGAAGCAGAAAGAGAAGCAGAAAAAGGAGCAGTAGAAGGAAAAGCAACAGGAGAAACAGAAAGAGCAGCAGAAGGAGAAGCAGGAAATGCAGAAACAGGAGAAGAACAAGCAGAAGAAACAGGAGAAGGACAAGAAGCAGAAGGAGAAGCCGAAAGAGAAGGAGGGGAAGCAGAAGAAGCAGAAGCAGGAGAAGCAGAAGCATAAGAATCCGAAGAAGCAGAAGGAGAACCTCAGGGAGAAGGAGAAGCAGGAGAAGCAGAAGAAGCAGAATCTGGACAAGCAGAATGAGAATCAGAAGGAGAAGCAGAAGCAGAAAGAGAATCAAAAGCAGAAGGAGAAGCAGAAGAAACAGAAGAAGTAGAAGCAGTAGCAGTTGTAGCAGAAGCAGAACGAGAAGCAGAAGGAAATGCAGAAGAACAAGAAGGAGAAGGAGAAACAGAAGGAGAAGCAGAAGGAGAAGCAGAAAGAGAAGCAGGTAAAGCAGAAGAAGAAGAAGCAGAAGAAGAAGAAGAAGGAGAAGCAGAAGAAGGAGAAGGAGAAGCAGAAGCAGAAAAATATGCAGAAGGAAAAGCAGAAGAAGCCGAAGCAGAAGGAGAAGGAGGAAAAGCAGAAGAAGCAGAAGCAAAAGGAGAAGCAAAAGAAGGAGAAGGAGAAGCAGAGGCAGAAGAAGAAGCATAAGGACAAGCACAAGCAGAAGGAGAAGCAGAAGAAGCAGAAGCTGAAGGAGAAGCAGAAGTAGGAGAAGGAGAAGGAGGAGAAGCAGAAGCAGAAGGAGAAGCAGAAGCGGAATGAGAAGCAGAAAGAGAAGCAGGAGAAGCACAAGAAGCAGAAGCAGGAGAAGCCGAAAGAGAAGAAGCAGAAGAAGCAGAATCAGAATCAGAAGTAGAAGCAGAAGGAGAAGCAGCAGAAGAAGTAGAATTAGAAATTCAGGCAGGAGAAACAGAAGAAGCAGAAGCAGAAGGCGAAGCAAAAAGAGAAGGAGAAGGAGAAGGAGAAGAAGCAGCAGAAGGAGAAGCAGCAGAAGAAGCAGAAAAACAAGAAGGAGAAGCAGAAGCACAAAGAGAAGTAGAAGCAGAAGAAGCAGAATCAGAAGAAGAAGCAGAAGAAGCATAAGAAGCAGAAGCAGGAGAAGCAGAAACAGAAGAAATAAAGAAGCATAAGATGCAGAAGCAGATGGAGAAACAGAAGTAGGAGAAAAGCAGCAGAAGTTGAAGCAGAAGGAGGTGAAGAAGCAGAAAGAGAAGCAGAAACAGAAGGAGAAGGAGAAGTTGGAGAATCAGAAGAAGCAGAAGCAGAAAGAGAAGGAGAAGAAGGAAAAGCAGAAGGAGAAGGACAAGCAGGAGAAGCAGAAGAAGCAGAAGCAGGAGAAGCAGAAGAAGAAGAAACAGAAGAAAGAGAAGGAGCAGAAGCAGAAGCAGAAGGAGAAGCAGAAAGAGAAGCAGAAGAAGCAGAATCTGGAGAAGCAGAATGAGAAGCAGAAGGAGAAGCAGAAGCAGAAAGAGAATCAAAAGCAGAAGGAGAAGCAGAAGAAACAGAAGAAGTAGAAGCAGTAGCAGGTGTAGCAGAACCAGAAGGAAAAGCAGAAAAACACTAAGAAGAAGGAGAAACAGAATGAGAAATAGAAGGAGAAGCAGAAAGAGAAGCAGGTAAAGCAGAAGAAGAAGAAGCAGAAGGAGAATCAGAAGGAGAAGCAGAAGAAGGAGAAGGAGAAACAGAAGCAGAAGAAGATGCAGAAGGAGAAGCAGGAGAAGCAGAAGAAGCAGAATCTGGAGAAGCAGAAGGAGAAGCAGAAGTAGAAAGAGAAGCAAAAGCAGAAGGAGAAGCAGAAGAAACAGAAGAAGCAGAGGCAGTAGCAGAAGAAGCAGAAGATTCAGAAGCAGAAGGAGAAGCAGAAGGAAAAGCAGAAGAACTAGAAGGAGAAGGAGAAGGAGAAACAGGAGTAGAAGCAGAAAGAGAAGCAGAAGAAGGAGCAGTAGAAGGAAAAGCAACAGGAGAAACAGAAAGAGCAGCAGAAGGAGAAGCAGGAAATGCACAAACAGGAGAAGAACAAGCAGAAGAAACAGGAGAAGGACAAGAAGCAGAAGCAGAAGGAGAAGCAGAAAGAGAAGGAGGGGAAGCAGAAGAAGCAGAAGCAGGAGAAGCAGAAGCATAAGAATCCGAAGAAGCAGAAGGAGAACCTCAGGGAGAAGGAGAAGCAGGAGAAGCAGAAGAAGCAGAATCTGGACAAGCAGAATGAGAATCAGAAGGAGAAGCAGAAGCAGAGAGAGAATCAAAAGCAGAATGAGAAGCAGAAGAAACAGAAGAAGTAGAAGCAGTAGCAGTTGTAGCAGAAGCAGAACGAGAAGCAGAAGGAAAAGCAGAAGAACAAGAAGGAGAAGGAGAAACAGAAGGAGAAGCAGAAGGAGAAGCAGAAAGAGAAGCAGGTAAAGCAGAAGAAGAAGAAGCAGAAGAAGAATAAGAAGGAGAAGCAGAAGAAGGAGAAGGAGAAGCAGAAGCAGAAAAAGATGCAGAAGGAAAAGCAGAAGAAGCAGAAGGAGAAGCAGGAAAAGCAGAAGAAGCAGAAGCAAAAGAAGGAGAAGGAGAAGCAGAGGCAGAAGAAGAAGCATAAGGCCAAGCACAAGAAGAAGGAGATGCAGAAGGAGAAGCAGAAGAAGCAGAAGATGAAGGAGAAGCAGAAGTAGGAGAAGGAGAAGGAGGAGACGCAGAAGCAGAAGGAGAAGCAGAAGAGGAATGAGAAGCAGAAAGAGAAGCAGGAGAAGCACAAGAAGCAGAAGCAGGAGAAGCCGAAAGAGAAGAAGCAGAAGAAGCAGAAGAAGCAGAATCAGAATCAGAAGTAGAAGCAGAAGGAGAAGCAGCAGAAGAAGTAGAATTAGAAATTCAGGCAGGAGAAACAGAAGAAGCAGAAGCAGAAGCAGAAGGCGAAACAAAAAGAGAAGGAGAAGGAGAAGAAGCAGCAGAAGGAGAAGCAGCAGAAGAAGCAGAGAAACAAGCAGGAGAAGCAGAAGCACAAAGAGAAGTAGAAGCAGAAGAAGCAGAAGTAGAAGAAGAAGCAGTAGAAGCATAAGAAGCAGAAGCAGGAGAAGCAGAAATAGAAGAAATAAAGAAGCATAAGATGCAGAAGCAGATGGAGAAACAGAAGAAGGAAAAAGAGCACCAGAAGGTGAAGCAGAAGGAGATGCAGAAGCAGAAAGAGAAGCAGAAACAGAAGGAGAAGAAGAAGGAGAAGTTGGAGAATCAGAAGAAGCAGAAGCAGAAAGAGAAGGAGAAGAAGAAGAAGGAGAAGCAGAAGGAGAAGAGCAAGCAGGAGAAGCAGAAGAAGCAGAGCAGGAGAAGCAGAAGAAGAAGAAACAGAAGAAGAGAAGGAGCAGAGGAGAAACAGAAAGAGAAGTAGAAGAGCAGAGAAGCAGTAGCAGGAGAAGC
>NW_012293494.1:0-6544 GCF_000151885.1 Dipodomys ordii | reverse complement strand
GCTGTGGACACAACGGGACACAGTGGGGGCACAGCTGGGACACAGCGGGACGCAGTGGGACACAGCAGGACACAGCGGGACACAGCGGGACACAGCGGGGACAGAGCGGGACACAGTCGGACACAGCGGGACACAGCGGGGGACACAGCGGGAGACAAAAAGGGACACCTCGGAACACAGCGGGACACAGCAGGAAACAGCAGTGACACTGCGGGTACACAGTGGGACACAGCGGGGGACACAGCGGGACACAGAGGGGGACAGAGTGGGACACAGTGGGGGACACAGCTGGACACAGCAGGGGAAACAGTGGGGGACACAGCGGGACACAGCGGGACACAGCGAGGGCACAGCGGGACAGAGCGGGACACTGCAGGGCACAGCGGGGGACACAGCGGGACACAGCGGGGGTCACAGCGAGGACACAGCGGAACACAGAGTGGGACACAGTGAGGACATAGCGGGACACAGCGGGACACAGCGGGACACAGCCGGGTCCCAGCAGTGGACACAGCGGGACACAGCGGGGGACACAGCGGGACACAGAGGGGGACACATGGAGGACTCAGCGGGACAAAACGGGGACACAGCGGCGACTCACCGGGGGACACAGCAGGGGACAAAGCGGGACACCACAGAACACAGTGGGAAACAGCGGGATACAGCGGGAAAACTGCGGGGACACAGGGGGACAAAGCGTGGGACACATAGGGACATAGCGGGGGACACAGTGGGGGACACAGAGGGACACAGCGGGGAACACAGCGAGGACACAGTGGGACCCAGCGGTACACAGCGTCGATACATCGGGGACACAGCGTTACAAAGCGTGGTACACAGCTGCAAACACAATGGGACACAGTGGGGGCACAGCGAGACACAGCGGGACACAGCGAGGACACAGCAGGACACAGCGCTGACACTGCGGGGAACACAGTGGGGGACACAGCGGGGGACACAGCCGGACACAGCGGGACACAGCGGGGGACACAGGGGGGACCCAGCGGGACCCAGCGCGGGACACAGCGAGGACACATTGGGACACAACGGGGACACAGCGGGACTCAGCGGGGGACACAGCAGTACACAGCGGGACACAGCGGGACACAGCGGGGACCCAGCGGGGACCCAGCAGTGGACACAGCGGGACACAGCGGGGGACAAAGCGGGACACCATGGAACACAGCAGGACACAGCGTGAAACAGCGGTGAACCTGCGGGGACAGAGCGGGACACAGCGGGAAACATAGCGTGACACAGCGGGACACAGCGGGGGACACAGCTGGACACAGCAGGGACACAGCGGGGACACAGCGGGACCCAGCAGGACACAGCGGGGGACACAGCGGGACACAGCGGGACACAGCAGGGGACACAGCAGGGACACAGTGGGACACAGTAGGACACAGCGTGACACAGCGTGGGACAAAGCGGGAGACAGCGGAGGACACAGCGAGGACACAGCTGGACACAGCGGGGACACAGAGGGAACTAAGCAGGGGACATAGAGGGGAAAAAGCGGGACACCAGGGGTCACAGTAGGACACAGCGGGACACAGCGGGGACACTGCGGGACACAGCCGGGGGACACAGCGGTGGACAGCGGGGGACAGAGAAGGGACAAAGCGGGACACAGAGGGGACACAGCTGGACACAGAAGGGTACACAGCGGGGCACAGCGGACACACAACGGGTACAGAGCTGGACACAGAGGGACACAGATGGGACAGAGCGGGAAACAGCGGGACACAGCGGGACACAGCAGGGGACTCAGCGGGACACAGCGGGGGACACAGGGAGGACACAGCTGGACACTGAATGAGACAGAGTGAGGACACAGCCGGACACAGCGAAACACAGCGTGACACAGTGGGGACACAGCAGGGGACACAGCGGGACACAGCCGTGGACACAGAGGAGCACAGCGGGGTACACAGCAAGGACACAGTGGGACCGCAGCGGGACACAGCGGGACACAGCGGGACACGGCGGGGGACACAGTGGGACACAGAGGGGGACACAGCGAGGACACAGCGGGACACAGAGGGACACAGCGGGGGACAGATCGAGGACACAGTGGGGGACAAAGTGGGGGAAACAGCTGGACACAGCGGGGAAAACAGCGAGGACACATCGGGACCCAGCGAGACAAAGCGTCGATACAGCGGAGACACAGCGTTACACAGCATGGTACAAAGCTGTGGACACAACGGGACACAGTGGGGGCACAGCGGGACACAGCGGGACGCAGTGGGACACAGCGGGACACAGCGGGACACAGCGGGGACAGAGCGGGACACAGTCGGACACAGTCGGACACAGCGGGGAACACAGCGGGAGACAAAGAGGGACACCACGGAACACAGCGGGACACAGCAGGAAACAGCAGTTACACTGCGGGGACACAGTGGGACACAGTGGGGGACACAGCGGGACACAGAGGGGGACAGAGTGGGACACAGTGGGGGACACAGCTGGACACAGCAAGGGAAACAGTGGGGGACACAGCGGGACACAGCGGGACACAGCGAGGACACAGCGGGACACAGCGGGACACTGCAGGGCACAGCGAGGGACACAGTGGGACACAGCGGGGGACACAGCAGAGACACAGCGGGGGACACAGGGATGACACAGCGGGACCCAGCGGGACCCAGCGTCGATACAGCAGGGACACAGTGGTACACAGAGGGTAAAAAAGCGAGGACACAGCGGAACACAGCGGGGACACAGCCGTAGACACAGCGGGACACAGTGGCGGACACAGCGGGACACAGCGGGACCCTGCGCGACACAGCGTCGATACAGCGGGGACAGAGCGTTACACAGCGAGGTACACAGCTGTGAACACAGCGGGACACAACGCTACCCAGTGGGACACAGCAGGCACAAAGCTTGAGACACAACGGGGTACAGAGCGGGAACACAGCGGGGGACACAGCGGGACACAGCGGGGACACAGCGGGGGACACAGGGAGGACACAGCGGGACACAGCGGGGGACACAGTGAGGACACATTGGGACACAGCAGGGACACAGCGGGGACTCAGCAGGGGACACATCGGGATACAGCGGAGAACACAGCGAGGACACAGCGGGACACAGTGAGACACAGCGGGACACAGCGGGGGACACAGCAGGACACAGCGGGGAACACAGGGAGGACATAGCGGGACCCAGCGGGACCCAGCGCCGTTACAGCGGGGACACAGCGGGACACAGCAGGACACAGCGGGGACACTGCGGGAACATAGTGGGATACAGCGGCGACACAGATGGGACTCAGCGGGACACAGTGAGACACAGCGGGACACAGCGGGGGACACAGCAGGACACAGCGGGGGACACAGGGATGACACAGCGGTACCCAGCGGGACCCAGCGTCGATACAGCAGGGACACGCGGAACACAGTGGGGTACACAGCTGGGGACACAGCGAGGACACAGCGGGACACAGCGGACAAACCGGGGATACTGCGGGAACATAGCAGATCACAGCAGGGTACACAGCGGGACACAGCTGGGGACACTGCAGGGGACACAGTGGGGGACACAGCCGGACACAGCGGGACACAGCCGGGGACACAGGGGGGACACAGCGGGACCCAGCGCGGGACACAGCGAGGACACATTGGGACACAACGGGGACACAGCGGGACTCAGCGGGGGACACAGCAGTACACAGCGGGACACAGCAGGACACAGCAGGGGACACAGAGGAGTAAACAGCGGGACACTGCGGGGAACACAGCGAGGATACAGCAGGACCAAGCGGGACACAGCGGGGTACACAGCTGGGTACACAACGAGACACAGCAGGGGACACAGCGAGGACAAAGCAGAACACAGCGTGGGAAACAGCGAGGACACAGCGGGACACAGCGAGACACAGAGGGACACAGTGGGGACACAGCAGTAGACACAGCGGGACACAGCGGGGGACACAGCGGGACACAGCGGGGAACACAGTGAGGACACAGCGGGGACACAGCGGGGACACAGCGGGACCCAGCAGGACACAGCGGGGCACACAGCGGGACACAGCTTGGGACACAGCGGGAACACAGCAGGACACAGCGGGGGACACAGCGAGGACACAGCAGGACACAGCGGGACACAGCGTGGAACAAAGCGGGAGATAGCAGGGGACACAGCGAGGACACAGCGGGACACAGCGGCGACACATAGAGGACTCTGCGGGGGACACAGTGAGGAACAGAGCGGGACATAGCGGGACCCAGCGGGGACAAAGCGTGAGACACAGCGGGGTACACAGCTGGGGACACAACAGGACACAGCGGTGGACACAGCGAAGACATAGCGGGACACAGCTGGGACACTGAGGGAACATAGAGGGACACAGCGGGTACACAGCGGGATACAGCGGGGGACACAGAGTGGTACACAGCGGGACACAGCTGGAAACAAAGCGAGGTCACAGCGGGGGAAAAAGCGGGACAACACGGGACACAGTGTGACACAGCGGGACAGAACGGTGACACAGCAGGGGCAAAGCGGGACAAAGCAGGGACACAGCGAGACACAGTGGGACACCGCGGGGGACACAGCGGGGGACAGCAGGGGACAGGGGACACAGCGGGACACAGCGGGGACACAGCTGGACACAGCGGGGTACACAGAGGGACACAGCGGGCACACACTGGGGACACAGCGGGACACAGCGGAACTCAGCGGGAGACACAGCAGTACACAGCGGGACACAGTGGGACACACCGGGGAGACAGCAGGGACACAGTGGGGGACAAAGCGGGACACAGCGGGTCACAGCGGGGGACACAGCGGGACACAGCGGGAGACACAGAGGGGTACACAGCGGGACACAACGGGGAACACAGCGAGGACACAGTGGAACACAGCGGGACACAGCGGGGACACAGCGGGGACAGAGCGGGTCACAGCAAGGACACAGCGGGACACAGCGGGACACGGCGGGGACAAAGCTGGACACAGCGGGGTACACAGAGGGACACAGCAGGCACACAGCGGGGAAACAGCGTGACACAAAAGGACACAGCGAGACACAGCGGGGGACACAGCGAAGACACAGCTGCACACAGTGGGGGACACAGCAAGGACAGAGCGGGACACAGCGGGACACAGCGGGGGACACAGGAAGGACACAGTGGTACACAGAGGGGGACAGAGCGAGGACACATTGGGACACAGCGGGACTCAGCGGGGGACACAGCAGTACACAGCGGGACACTGCGGGACACAGCGGGGACACAGCAGGGACACAGCTGGGGACACAGCGGGACACAGCGGGGGGACACAGAGGGATACACAGCGGGACACAGCGGGGAAAAAAGTGAGGCCACAGCAGAACACAGCGTGGGACACAACGAGGACACAGCGGGACACAGCGGGACACAGCGGGGACAAAGCAGTAGACACAGCGGGACACAGTGGCGGACACAGAGGGACACAGCGGGGGACACAGGGAGGACACAGCGGGACCCAGCGGGACCCAGCGTCGATACTGCTGGGACACAGCGGGACACAGCGAGGTACACAGCTGGGGACACAACGGGACACAGCGGGGAACACAGGGAGGACATAGCGGGACCCAGCGGGACCCAGCGTCGTTACAGCGGGGACACAGCGGGACACACCGGGGTCTACAGCTGGGGACACAACGGGACACTGCGGGGGACACAGAGAGGACAAAGCAGGAAAGAGCGGTACACAGCGGGGACACTGCGGGAACATAGTGGGACACAGCGGGCTACACAGCGGGACACAGCGGTGACACAGAGGGGACTCAGCGGGACAAAGTGGGGGACACAGCGGCACACAGCGGGACACAGCGGGGGACACAGCAGGGGACAGCGGAGACAGAGAGGGGCGAAAGTGAGACACAGCGGTGATACAGCTGGACACAACGGAGTACACAGCGGGACACAGCAGGGACCGAGCTGGACATAGCGGGACACAGCGAAACACAGCGTGGGACACAGCGGGACACAGCGGGGGACCCAGCGAGGACACAGCGGGACACAGCAGGGGACACAGCTGGGGACACAGAGGGACACAGCGGGGAACACAGCGAGGACACAACGGGACCCAGCAGGACACAGAGTCGATACAGCGGAGACACAGGGTTACACAGCGTGGTACTCAGCTGTGGACACAACGGGACAGAGCGGGGGCACAGTGGGGACTCAGTGGGGGACACAGCGGGACACAGCGGGGGACACAGCGGGACACAGTGGGGGACACTGCGGGACACAATGTGGGACAGAGCGTGGGACACAGCGAGACACAGCGGGGACAAAGCTGGACACAGCGGGGTACACAGAGGGACACAGCAGGACACAGCGGGGAAACAGCGTGACACAAATGGACACAGCGCGACACAGCGGGGGGACACAGTTAAGACACAGCGGCACTTAGTGGGGGGACACAGCAAGGACAGATCTGGATACAGTGGGGGACTATGTGGGATATAGCGGGGGGATCCAGCGTGGGACTCAGTCGGGACTCTGTGGGGCTCAGCATGGGGATAATGGAAGCACACGTCGGT
>NW_012293493.1:0-6546 GCF_000151885.1 Dipodomys ordii | reverse complement strand
CCTCTATGTCCCGCTGTTTTCCCCACTGTGTCCCGCTGTGTAGCCCTCTGTGTCCCCCTCTGTGTCCCGCTGTGTCCCCCTGTGTCCCCGCTGTATTGACACTGTGTCCCTGCAGTGTCACAGTAGTGTCCCCGCTGTGTCCCACTGTGTCTTCCCTGTGTCCCACGCTGTGGCCCGCTCTGTCCCCCACTGTGTCCCCCGCGTTGTCCTCGCTGTGTCCCTCTGTTTCCCTCTGTGTCCTCCGCTGTGTCCCATTGTGTCCACCGCTGTGTACCCCGCTGTATCCCGCTTTGTACCACGCTGTGTCCCGCTGTGTCCCCCACTGTGTCCCGCTGTGTCCCCTGCTGGGTCAAGCTGTGTCCCCCGCTGTGTCCCACTGTGTCCCGTGCTGTGTCCCCCGCTGTGTCGCGCTCTTTCCCCCCTGTGTCCTGCTGTGACCAATGCTGTGTCCTGCTGTGTCCCCCGCTGTGTCCCGCTGTGACCAATGCAATGTCCCTGCTGTGACTCCTCTGTGTCTTGCTGTGTCCTGCTGTATCCCCCGCTGTGTCCCGCTGTGTCGCCCGCTGTGTCTTGCTGTGTCCCGCTCTGTCCCCCGCTCTGTCCCCCTGTGTCCCACTGTGTCCCACTGTGTCCATGTGTGTCCCCCGCTGTGTCGCGCTGTGTCCCCACCTATGTCCCGCGCTGTGTCCCGCTGTGTCCCCCGTTGTGTCACGCTGTGTCCCCTGCTGTGTCCCACGCTGTGTCCCGCTGTGTCCCCCGCTGTGTCCCCTGCTGAGTCCCCTCTGTTTCCCCGCTGTGTCCCGCTGTGCTCCTCGCTGTGTCCTCCGCTGTCTCCCACTTTGTCCCTCGCTGAGTCCCACTGTGTCCCGCTGTGTCCTCGCTGTGTCCCCTGCTGTGTCCCGCTTTGTCCCCCCTATGTCCCTTGCTGTATCCCGCTGTGTCCCGCTGTGTCCCTCGCTGTGTCGCACTGTGTCCCCGCAGTGTCCCCGATATGTCCTGCTGTGTCCCGCTGTGTCCCGCGGTGTCCCCTCAGTGTCCCCCCTCTGTCCCGCTGTGTCCCGCTGTGTTCCATGGTTTTCTGCTTTGTCCCTTGCTGTGTCCCCCGCTGAGTCCCCTCTGTGTCCCTGCTGTGACCCGCTGTGTCCTCGCTGTGTCCACCACTGTGACCGCTGTGTCCCGCTGTGCCCCCGCAGTGTCCCCTCTATGTCCCACTGTGTCCTGTGGTGTCCCGCTTTGTCCCCCGCTGTGTCCCCCGCTGAGTCCCCTCTGTGTCCTCACTATGTCCCGCTCTGTCCTCGCTGTGTCCCCTGCTGTCTCCCGCTTTGTCCCACGCTGTGTCCCGCTGTGTCCTGCTGTGTCCCCCGTGGTGCCCCGGCATTGTCCCAGCTCTGTCCCGCTGTGTCCCGCTGTGTTCCGTGGTGTCCCGCTTTGTCCCTTGCTGTGTCCCCCGCTGAGTCCCCGCTGTGTCCCTAGTGTGTCCCGCTGTGTCCTCGCTGTGTCCCCCGTTGTTTCACGCTGTGTCCCTGCTGTGTCCCGCGCTATGTCCCGCTGTGTCCCCCGCTGTGTCCCGTTGTGTACCCAGCTGTGTACCCCGCTGTGTCCTGCTGTGTCCCTGCTGTATCGACGCTGTGTCCCGCTTGGTCCCACTGTGTCCTCGCTGTGTTCCCCGCTGTGTCCCGCTGTTTACCCCTCTGTGTCCCCCGCTGTGTCCCGCTGTGTCCCGCTGTGTCCTGCTGTGTCCCCCGCTGAATCCCGCTGTGTCCCCGCTGTGTCCCAATGTGTCCTCGCTGTGTCCCGCGCTGGGTCCCGCTGTGTCCCCCTTGTGTCCCCCGCTGTGTCCCGCTGTGTCCCGATTTGTTTCCTGCTGTGTCCTCTGCTCTGTCCCACTGTGTCCCCCTCTGTGTCCTGCTGTGTCCCGCTGTGTCCCCCCTGTGTCCCCAGCTGTGTCCTGCTGTGTCGTTGCTGTGTCCCCAGCTGTGTCCCGCTGTGTCCACACTGTGTTCCCCGTGTGTCCCGCTGTGTCCCCCGCTGTGTCCCTCGCTGTATCCCCCTCTGTGTCCCGCTGTGTCCCGCTGTGTCATCCGCTGTGTCTTTGTTGTGTACCCTGCTGTGTCCCTGCTGTGTCCCCGTACTGTCCCGCTGTGTCCCCGCTCTATAGACGCTGTTTACCGCTGTGTCCCCCGCTGTGTCCCGCTGTGTCCCCGCAGGTTCACCGCTGTTTCACGCTGTGTCCTGCTGTGTTCCGTGGTGTCCCGCTTTGTCCCCCGCTGTGCCCCGCTGTGTCCACTGCTGGGTCCCCGCTGTGTCCCGCTGTGTCTCGCTGTGTCCCGCTGTGTCCTCGCTTTGTCCCATGCTGTGTTAAGCTGTGTTCTCCCTGTGTCCCCCGCTGTGTCCCGCTGTGTCCCCCGCTGTTCCCCGCAGTGTCCCGCTGTGTCCCGCTGTGTCCCGCTGGGTCCCCCGCTGTGTCCCGCTGTGTCCCCCGCTGTGCCCCGCAGTGTCCCGATGTGTCCTGCTCTGTCCCCCACTCTGTCCCCCATTGAGTCCTCTATGTGTCGCCGCTGTGTCCCGCTGTGTCCTCACTGTGTCCCCTGCTGTCTCCTGCTTTGTCCCACGCTGTGTCCCACTGTGTCCCGCTGTGTCCTCGCTGTGTCCCCTGCTGTGTCCTGCTGTGTTCCCGCTGTGTCCCAAGCTGTGTCCAGCTTTGTCCCGCTGTGTGCCCCGCTGTGTCCCACTATGTTCTCGCAGTGTCCCCGCTGTGTCCCCGCTGTGTCCTCGCTGTGTTCCCCGCTGTGTCCTGCTGTGACCCCCGCTGTGTCTCGCTGTGTCTACTGCTGTGTCCCCACTGTGTCCAGCTGTGTCTCGCTGTGTCCCGCTGTGTCCTCGCTGTTTCCCACGCTGTGTTCTGCTGTGTCCTCGCTGTGTCCCCGCTGTGTCCCGTTGTGTCCCCAGCTGTGTACCCCCACTGTGTCCCGCTGTGTCCCCACTGTATCGACGCTGTGTCCCGCTGAGTCCCGCTCTGTCCTCCCTGTGTTCCCCACTGTGTCACTCTATGTACCCCTCTGTTTCCCTCGCTGTGACCCGCTGTGTCCCGCTGTGTACTGCTGTGTCCCCGCTGTGTCCCGCTGTGTCCCGCTGTGTCCCCCGCTGTGTCCCGCTGTGTCCCCACTGTGTCCCAATGCGTCCTCTCTGTGTCCCCCGCTGTGTCCCGCTGTGTCCGGCTGTGTCCCCCGCTGTGTCCCCCGCAGTGTCAGCGCTTTGTCCCGCTGTGTCCTCGCTGTGTCCCCCGCTATCTCCCGCTCTGTACCCCGCTGTGTCTCAAGCTTTGTCCCGCTGTGTCCCACTGTGTCCTGCTGTGTCCCGCTGTGCCCCCACTGTGTCCCGTTGTGTTCACAGCTGTGTACCACGCTGTGTACCGCTGGGTCCCGCTGTGTCCTCGCTGTGTTCCCCGCTGGGTCCCGCTGGGTCCCCCCTGTGTGCCCTGCTGTGTCCCACTGTGTCCCGCTGTGTCCCCCGCTGTGTCCCCCGCTGTGTCCCTATGTGTCCCACGCTTTGTCCCCCTGTGTCCCCGCAGTTTCCCCGCTGTGTCCCGCTGTTTCCCACTGTGTTCTGTGGTGTCCCGCTTTGTCCCCCGCTGTGTCCCCCGGTGAGTCGCCGCTGTGTCCCCGCTTTGTCCCACTGAGTCCTCCATGTGTCCCCCGCTGTGTCCCGCTGTGTCCGGCTGTGTCCCCCGCTGTGTCCCCCGCTGTGTCCCCACATTGTCAGCGCTGTGTCCCGCTGTGTCCTCACTGTGTCCCCCGCTGTCTCCCGCTGTGTCCCCCGCTGTGTCCCGATGTGTCCCCCGCTGTGCCCTGCAGTGTCCCGCTCTGTCCCGCTGTGTCCTCGCTGTGTCCCGCTGTGTCCCCGCTGTGTCCCCCGCTGTCTCCAGCTCTGTCCCCTGCTGTGTCTCATGCTTTGTCCCCGCTGTGTCCCACTGCGTCACGCTGTGTCCCGCTGTGCCCCCACTGTGTCCTGTTGTGTCCACAACTTTGTACCATGCTGTGTAACGCTGTGTCTCCGCTGTATCGACGCTGTGTCCCGCTGGGTGCCGCTGTGTCCTCGCTGTGTTCCCCACTGTGTCCAGCTGTTTCCCCAACTGTGTCCCCCACTGTGTCCTCGCTGTGACCCCGCTGTGTCCCGCTGTGTCCCGCTGTGTCCTCGCTATGTCCCGCTCTGTGTCCTCGCTGTGTCCCCCGCCGTGTCCCGCTGTGTCCCGCTGCGTCCCCGCTGTGTCCCGCTGTGTCCCGCTTTGTCCCCCACTGTGTCCCGCAGTGACCCCGCTGTGTCCCGCTGTGTCCCACTGTGTCCCGTGGTGTCCCGCTTTGTCCCCCGCTGTGTCCCCGGCTGAGTCTCGCTGTGTCCCCACTGTGTCCTCTCTGTGTCCCCCGCTGTGTCCTGCTCTGTTCCCCACTGTGTCTCCCGTTTTGTCCCTGCTGTGCCCCACTGTGTCCCGCTGTGTCCCGCTGTGTCCCCCACTGTGTCCCGTTGTGTCAACAGCTGTGTACCCCGCTGTGTCCCGCTGTGTACCCGCTGTATCGTCGCTGTGTCCCGCTGGGTCCTGCTGTGTCTCTCTCTGTGGTCCCCACTGTGTCCTGCTGTGTCTCCCGCTGTGTCCTTCGCTGTGTACCCCGCTGTGTCCCGCTGTGTCCCGCTGTGTCCCCCGCTGTGTTTTTGCTGTGTCCCCTGTTGTGTCCCGCTGTGTCCTCACTGGGTAGCCCACTGTGTACCGCTGTGTCCCCCGCTGTCCCCCGCTGTGTCCCGCTGTGTCCCGCTGTGTCCCCCGCTGTGTCCTTGCTGTGTCCCCGCTGGGTCCCGCTGGGTCCCACAGTGTCCCCCGCTGAGTCTGGTTGTGTCACCGCTGTGTCCCGCTGTGTCCCCACTCTATCGACGCTGTGTCCCGCTGGGTCACGCTGTGTCCTCTCTTTGTTCCCCGCTGTGTCCCCCGCTGTGTCTCTCGCTGTGTCCCGCTGTGTCCCGGGCTGTGTCCGGCTGTGTCCGGCTGTGTCCGGCTGTGTCCCGCAGTGTCCTCAGCTGTGTCCCTCTGTGTCCCCGCTGTGTCCCGCTTTGTCCTCGCTGTGTCCCCCGCTGTGTCCCGCTTTGTGCCTGCTGTGTACCCCGCTGTGTCCCTCTGTGTCCCCTGCTGTGTCCCGCTGTGTCCCCTGCTCTGTCCCCACTGTGTCACGCTGTGTTTCGCTGTGTCCGGCTGTGTCCTCGCTCTGTCTCATTCAGTGTCCAGCTGTGCCCTCCCTGTGTCCCCCGCTGTGTCCCGCTGAGTCCCCTGCTGTGTCCCGCTGTGTCCCGCTGTGTCACGCTCTGTCCCCTCTTTGTCCCTCTGTGTCCAGCTCTGTCCCCCACTGTGTCCCCCGCTGAGTCCTCTATGTGTCGCCACTGTGTCCTGCTGTGTCCTCGCTGTGTCCCCTGCTATCTCCCGCTTTGTCCCACGCTGTGTCCCGCTGTGTCCCGCTGTGTCCTCGTTGTGTCCCCGGCTGCGTCCTGCTGTGTTCCCGCTGTGTCCCAAGCTGTGTCCCGCTGTGTCCCGCTGTGTGCCCCGCTGTGTCCTGCTGGGTGCCGCTGTCTCCCCGCTGTGTCCCCGCTGTGTCCTCGCTGTGTCCCGCTGTGTCTACTGCTGTGTCCCCACTGTGTCCCGCTGTGTCTCGCTGTGTCCCGCTGTGTCCTCGCTGTTTCCCACGCTGTGTTCTGCTGTGTCCTCGCTGTGTCCCCCGCTGTGTCCCGTTGTGTACCCAGCTGTGTACCCCGCTGTGTCCTGCTGTGTACCCGCTGTATCGATGCTGTGTCCCGCTTAGTCCCGCTGTGTCCTCGCTCTGTTCCCCGCTGTGTCCCGCTGTTTACCCCTCTGTGTCCCCCGCTGTGTCCCGCTGTGTACTGCTGTGTCCCCCGCTGAGTCCCGCTGTGTCCCCGCTGTGTCCCAATATGTCCGCGCTGTGTCCCCTGCTGTGTCTGTGTCCCCCCTGTTTCCCCCGCTGTGTCCCGCTGTGTTTCCTGCTGTGTCCTCTGCTCTGTTCCACTGTGTCCCCCTCTGTGTCCTGCTGTGTCCCGCTGTGTCCCCCCTGTGTCCCCTGCTGTGTCCCGCTGTGTCCACACTGTGTTCCCCGTGTGTCCCGCTGTGTACCCCGCTGTGACCCGCTGTGTCGCGCTGTGTCCCGCTCTTTCTCCGCTGTGTCCCCGCTGTGTGCCCAGTGTGTCCCGCTGTGTACCCCGCTGTGTCTAGCTGTGTCACTGCTGTGTCCCGCTGTGTACTGCTGTGTCCCCAGCTGAGTCCCGCTGTGTCCCCGCTGTGTCCCAATGTGTCCTTGCTGTATCCCCCCCTATGTCCCGCTGTGTCCCCCTGTGTCCCCCGCTGTGTCCAGCTGAGTCCCTCTGTGTCTCCTGCTGTGTCCCCCGCTCTGTCCCTCTGTGTCCCCGCTGTGTCCCTATGTGTCTTCCCTGTGTCCCCCGCTGTGTCCCCCTCTGTCCCCCGCTGTGTCCCGCTGTGTCAACTGCTGTGTGTGA
>NW_012293492.1:0-6547 GCF_000151885.1 Dipodomys ordii | reverse complement strand
CACGCTGTGTACACTGTGTCCCCGCTGTATGGACGCTGTGTCCTGCTGTGTCCCGCTGTGTCTTGCTGTGTTCCCCGCTGTGTCCCCAGCTGTGTCACCCGCTGTGTCCCGCTGTGTCCACGCTGGGTCCCCCGCTGGGTCCTGCTGTGCCCCCTGCTGTGTTCGGCTGTGTCCTGCTATGTCTCCCTCGGTCCCGGCTGTGTCCCGCTGTGTCCTCACTGTGTCCCCAACTGTGTCCCGCTGTGTCCCCAGCTGTGTCCCGCTGTGTCCCACTGTGTCCCCGCTGTGTCCCGCTGTGTCCCACTGTGACCCCGGTGTGCCCGCTGTGTCCCGCTGTGTACCCCGCTGTGTCCAACTATGTCACCGCTGTGTCCCGCTGTGGCCCATCTCTATCTCCGCTGTCCCCCGCTGTGTCCCCCACTGTGTGCCGCTGTGTCCCGCTATGTCCCCCGCTTCATCCCGCATTGTCCCCCGCTGTGTTCCTCTGTTTCCCGCTGTGTCCTCGCTGTGTCCCGTGGTGTCTCAATTTGTCCCCGCTGTGTCCCCAGCTGTGTGCCCACTGTGTCCCGCTGTGTACCCCGCTGTGTCCAGCTTTGTCCCCGCTGTGTCCCGCTGTGTCCCGCTATGTCCCTCTGTGTCCCCTGCTGTGTCCCTGCTGTGTCCTACTGTGTCCCCTGCTGTGTCCCTGTTGTCTCCGCGCTGTGTGCCCGCTGTGTCCCGCTTTGTACCCCGCTGTGTCCAGCTGTGTCACCGCTGTGTTCCATTCTGTCCATTCTCTGTCCCCCGCTATCCCCTGCTGTGTCCCCCGCTGTGTCCCGCTGTGTCCCCCACTTTGTCCCGCTGTGTTCCCGCAGTATCGCCGCTGTGGCGCGATGTGTCACACTGTGTCCCGTGGTGTCCCGCTTTGACCCCTGCTGTGTCCCTGCTGTGTCCTCCCTGTCTCCCCCACTGTGTCCCGCTGTGTCCCCCCTGTGTCCATCGCTGTGTCCCTCTGTGTCTCCTGCTGTGTCCCCTGCTCTGTCCCTCTGTGTCCACCGCTGTGTCCCTGCTGTGTCCCCGCTGTGTCCCGCTGTGTCCCGCTGTGTCCCCCGCTGTGTCACGCTTTGCCCCCCCTGTGTCCCCCACTGTGTCCCGCTGTGTCCCCTGCTGTGTCCCCGCTGTGTCACACTGTGTTCCACTGGGTCCGGATGTGTCCTGGCTGTGTCTCCCACAGTGTTCCGCTGTGTCCTTGTTGTGTCCCCCACTGTGTCGCCGCTGTGTCCCGATGTGACACACTGTGACCGGTGGTGTCCCGCTTTGTCCCCCGCTGTGTCCCCCGCTGTGTCCCGCTGTGTCCCCCTCTGTGTCCCGCTGTGTCCTGCTGTGTCCCCCCTGTGTCCCGCTGTATCCTGCTGTATTCCGTGGTGTCCCGTTTGTCCCCCGCTGTGTCCCCCGCTGAGTCCCCGCTTTGTCCCCGCTGTGACCCGCTGTGTCCCGCTGTGTCCCGCTGTGTCCCGCTGTGTCCTCCCTGTGGCCCCTCTGTGTCCCGCTGTGTCCCCGGTTGTGTCCCGCTGGGTCCCCAGCTGTGTCACTGCTGTGTCTCGCTGTGTTCCACTGTGTCCCGCTGTGTCCTTGCTGTGTCTCCCGCAGTGTCCCGCAGTGTCCTCGCTGTGTCCCTCACTGTGTCCTGCTTTTTCCACTGCTTTGTCCCGCAGTGTACCCCTCTGTGTCACCCGCTCTGTCCCTGCTGTGACCCGCTGTGTCCCGCTGTGTGCTGCTATGTCCCCCGCTGAGTCCCGCTGTGTCCCCGTTGTGTCCCAATGTGTCTTCGCTGTGTCCCCCCTGTGTCCCGCTGTGTCCCCCCTGTGTCCCCCGCTGTGTCCCGCTGTTTCCCTCTGTGTCTCCTGCTGTGTCCCCTGCTCTGTCCCTCTGTGTCCACCGCTGTGTCCCTGCTGTGTCCCCGCTGTGTCCCGCTTTGTCCCGCTGTGTCCCCCGCTGTGTCACGCTTTGTCCCCCCTGTGTCCCCCACTGTGTCCCGCTGTGTCCCCTGCTGTGTCCCCGCTGTGTCACACTGTGTTCCACTGGGTCCGGATGTGTCCTGGCTGTGTCTCCCACAGTGTTCCGCTGTGTCCTTGTTGTGTCCCCCGCTGTGTCCCGGTGAGTTCCCCGCTGTGTCCCGCTGTGTCCCCGCTGTGTGTCCTCTATGTCCCGCTGTGTACCCAGCTGTGTCCAGCTGTGTCACCGCTGTGTTCCGCTGTGTCCCCTCTCTGTCCCCCGCTATCCCCTCCTGTGTCCAATGCTGTCTCCCGCTGTGTCCCGCTGTGTCCCCCATTGTGTCCCGCTGTGTCCCCGCAGTGTCGCCGCTGTGTCCCGATGTGACACACTGTGACCTGTGGTGTCCCGCTTTGTCCCCCGCTCTGTCCCCCGCTGTGTCCCGCTATGTCCCCCTCTGTGTCCCGCTGTGTCCTGCTGTGTCCCCCCTGTGTCCCGCTGTATCCCGCTGTATTCCGTGGTGTCCCGTTTGTCCCCCGCTGTGTCCTCCGCTGAGTCCCCGCTTTGTCCCCGCTGTGACCCGCTGTGTCCCGCTGTGTCCCGCTGTGTCCCGCTATGTCCCCCACTGTGTCCCGTTGTGTCCCCAGCTATGTAACCTGCTGTGTCACGCTGTGTCCCCGCTGTATCGACGCTCTGTCCCGCTGTGTCCCGCTGTGTACTCTCTGTGTTCCACACTGTGTCCCGCTGTGTCCCCCGCAGTGTCCCTCGCTGTTTCCCGCTGTGTCCCCCGCTGTGTCCCTGCTGTGCCCCGCTGTGTCCCGCTGTGTACTGCTGTGTCCCCCTCTGAGTCCCGCTGTGTCCCCGCTGTTTCCCAATGTGTCCTCACTGTGTTCCCCGCTGTGTCCCGCTGTGTCCCCCCTGTGTCCCCTGCTGTGTCCCGCTCTGTCCCTCTGTGTCCCCTGCTGTGTCCCCTGCTCTGTCCCACTGTGTCCCCCGCTGTGTCCCTGCTGTGTCCCCGCTGTGTCCCGCTGTGTCCCGCTGTGTCCCCCTCTGATTCCCGCTGTGTCCCAGAGGTGTCCCGCTGTGTCCTCGCTGTGTCCCCTGCTGTGTCCCCTTTGTCCCCCCTGTGTCCCCCGCTGTGTCCCGCTGTGTCCCCCGCTGTGTCCCGCTGTGTCCCCCGCTGTGTCCCGCCTTGTCCCCTGCTGTGTCCCCGCTGTGTCTTGCTGTGTCCTGCTGTGTCCCGCTGTGACCGTGTTGAGTCCCGCTATATCCCCGCTGTGTCCCGCTTTGTCATCGCTGTGTCCCCCGCTGTGTCCCGCTGTGTCCCCCGCTGTGTCCCGCTGTGTCCCCTGCTGTGTCCCTGCTGTGTCCCGCTGTGTTCTGCTGTGTCACGCTGTTTCCTCGCTGTGTCTCCCGCAGAGTCCTGCAGTGTCCTCGCTGTGTCCCTCACTGTGTCCTGCTTTGTCCACTGCTGTGTCCCGCTGTGTACCCCTCTGTGTCCCCCGCTGTGTCCCCCGCTGTGTCCCGCTTTTCCCCCGCTGTGTCCCTGCTGTGCTCCGCTGTGTACCGCTGTGTCTCGCTGTGTACTGCTGTGTCCCCCGCTGAGTCCTGCTGTGTCCCCGCTGTGTCCCAATGTGTCCTCGCTGTGTCCCCCGCTGTGTCCCGCTGTGTCCCCCCTCTGTCCCCCGCTGGGTCCCGCTGGGTCCCTCTGTGTCCCCTGCTGTTTACCCTGCTCTGTCCCACTGTGTCCCCCCCTGTGTCCCGCTTTGTCATCGCTGTGTCCCCCGCTGTGTCCCGCTGTGTCCCACTGTGTCCTGTTGTGTCCCGCTATGTCCCACACTGTGTCCCTTTGTGTCCCCACCTGTGTACCCCGCTGTGTCCCGCTGTGTCCCCGCTCTATCGATGCTGTTTCCCTCGCTGTTTCCCGCTGTGTCCCCTGCTGTGTCCTGCTGTGTCCTCCCTGTGGCCCCGCTGCGTCCCGCTCTGTCCCAGGTTGTGTCCCGCTGGGTCCCCTGCTGTGTCACTGCTGTGTCCCGCTGTGTTCCACTGTGTCCCGCTGTGTCCTTGCTGTGTCTCCCCCAGTGTCCCGCAGTGTCCTCGCTGTGTCCCCCACTGTGTCCTGCTTTGTCCACTGCTGTGTCCCGCTGTGTACCCCTCTGTGTCACCCGCTCTGTCCCTGCTGTGACCCGCTGTGTCCCGCTGTGTACTGCTGTGTCCCCCACTGAGTCCCGCTGTGTCCCCGCTGTGTCCCAATGTGTCCCAATGTGTCCTCGCTGTGTCCCCCCTTTGTCCCGCTGTGTCCCCCCTGTGTCCCCCGCTGTGTCTCACGCTTTATTCCGTCTGTGTCCCACTCTGTCCCGCTGTGTCCCGCTGTGCCCACACTGTGTCCCGTTGTGTCCACAGCTGTGTACCCCACTGTGTCCCGCTGTGTCCCCGCTGTATCGACGCTGTGTCCCACTGGGTCATGCTGTGTCCTCCCTGTGTTCCCCGCTGTGTCCCGCTGTTTCCCCGCTGTGTGCCCGCTGTGTCCCGCTGTGTACTTCGTTGTGTCCAGCTGTGTCACCGCTGTGTCCTCGCTGTGTCCCCCGCTGTGTCCCACTGTGTCCTCACTGTGTCCCCCTCTGTGTCCCGCTGTGTCCCCCGCTATGTCCCGCTGTGTCCAGCTGTGTCCCGCTCTGTCCCCGCTTTGTGCCCGCTGTGTTCCGGTGTGTACTCCATTGTGTCCAGCTGTGTCACCGCTGTGTCTCGCTGTGTCCTCTCTTTGTCTCCACTGTCCCCCGTTGTGTCCCCCGCTGTGTCCCGCTGTGTCCCGCTGTGTCCCCCGCTTTGTCCTGCTGTGTCGACGCAGTGTTCCCTCTGTGTCCTGCTGTGTCACACTGTGTCCCATGGTGTACCGCTTTTTTCCCCGCTGTTTCCCCCTCTGAGTCCCCTTTGTGTCCCCACTGTGTCCCGCTGTGTCTCGCTGTGTCCTAGCTGTGTACCCTGCTGTGTCCCGCTATGTTCCCGCAATGTCCCCACTGTGTCCCGCTGTGTCCCACTGTGTCCTCGCTGTGTCCCCCGCTGTGCCCCGTTGTGTCCCCAGCTGTGTACCCCGCTCTGTCCCGCTGTGTCCCCGTTGTAATGACGCTGTGTCCCGCTGTGTCCCGCTGTGTCCTCGCTGTGTCCCGCTGTGTACCCCTCTGTGTCCGCCGCTGTGTCCCGTTGTGTCCCGATGTGTACTGCTGTGTCCCCCGCTGAGTCCTGCTGTGTCCCCGCTGTGTCCAAATGTGTACTCACTGTGTCCCCCGCTGTGTTCCGCTGTGTCCCCCCTGTGTCCCCCGCTGTGTCCTGCTGTGTCCTCAATGTGTCCCCCGCTGTGTCCCGTTGTGTCCCCAGCTGTGTACCCCGCTGTATCCCACTGTGTCCTCGCTGTATCGACGCTGTGTCCCGCTGTGTCCCGCTGTGTCCTCGCTGTGTTCCCCGCTGTGTCCCGCTGTGTCCCCCGCTGTTTCCCCGCTGTGTCCCTCTATGTACCCCGCTGTGTATAGCTTTGTCTCTGATGTGTCTCGCTGTGTCTCACGCTCTGTCCCCCGCTGTGTCCCGCTGTGTCCCCCACTCTGTCCCGCTGTGTCCCGCTGTGTCCCCGCAGGGTCACCGCTGTTTCGCACTGTGTCCCGCTGTGTCAGTGGTGTCCCTTTGTGTCCCCAGCTGTGTAACCCGCTGTGTAACGCTGTGAATCCCGCTGTATCAAGGCTGTGTCCCGCTGGGTCCTGCTGTGTCCTTGCTCTGTTATTCGTGGTGTCCCCCTCTGTCCCCCACTGTGTCCCCTGCTCTGTCCTACTGTGTCCCCCGCTGTGTCCCGTTTTGTCCCGCGGTGTCGCCCGCTGTGTCCCTGCTGTGTCCCAGCTGTGTCACCCTGTGTCCTGCTGTGTCCCGTTGTGTCCCGCTGTAACCCTGCTGAGTCCCCCTGTGTCCCCGCTGTGTCCTGTTGTGTCGTCGGTCTGTCCTCCGCTGTGTCCCGCTGTGTGCTCTGCTGTGTCCCGCTGTGTCACTCTGTCTCCCCTGCTGTCTCCCATTCTGTCCCCCGCTGTGTCTCACGCTTTGTCCCCGCTGTGTCCCACTGTGTCCCGCTGTGCCCACACTGTGTCCCGTTGTGTTCACAGCTGTGTACTACGCTGTGTAACGCTGTGTCCCCGCTGTATCTACGCTGTTCCTCGCTGTGTCCCGCTGTGTCCCCCACTGTGTCCCCTGCTGTGTCCTCGCTGTGTCCCCAGCTGTGTCCCACTTTGTCCTAGTAGGGTCCCCCGCTGTGTCCCGCTGTGTCCCCCGCTGTGTCCCACTGTGTTCCGCTGTGTCCTGCTCTGTCCCTGCTGTGTCCCGCTGTGTCCCGCTGTGTCCCCCTGTGTGCACGCTGTGTCCCGCTGTGTACTTCATTGTGTCCAGCTGTTTCACCGCTGTGTCCCCCGCTGTGTCCCGCTGTGTCCTCAGTGCCTCCCCCGCTGTGTCCCGCTGTGTCCCCCGCTGTGTCCCGCTGTGTCCTGCTGTGTCCCGCTCTATCCCTGCTGTGTCCCGCTGTTCCCTGCTGTGTCGTCGCTGT
>NW_012293491.1:0-6547 GCF_000151885.1 Dipodomys ordii | reverse complement strand
AGCAGAAGGAGAATTAGAAGGAGAAGCAGAAGAATGTGTAGAAGGAGAAGCAGAAGCAGAAGAAGATGCAGAAGGAGAAGCAGGAGAAGCAGAAGAAGCAGAAGCAGAAGGAGAAGCAGGAAAAGCAAAAGAAGCAGAGGAAAAAGTAGAAGCAAAAGAAGGAGAAGGAGAAGCAGAAGCAGAAGAAGAAGCATAAGGACAAGCACAAGCAGAAGGAGATGCAGAAGGAGAAGCAGGAGAAGCAGAAGAAGCAGAAGCTGAAGGAGAAGCAGAAGTAGGAGACGGAGGATAAGCAGAAGCAGAAGGAGAAGCAGAAGAGGAATGAGAAGCAGAAAAAGAAGCAGGAGAAGCACAATAAGCAGAAGCAGGAGAAGGCGAAAGAGAAGAAGCAGAAGAAGCAGAAACAGAAGCAGAAGGAGAAGCAGAAGCAGAAGGAGAAGCAGCAGAAGAAGTAGAACCAGAAATTCAGGCACGAGAAACAGAAGAAGCAGAAACAGAAGGAGAAGCAAAAAGAGAAGCAGAAGGAGAAGGAGAAGAAGCAGAAGAAGAAGCAGAAAAACAAGCAGGAGAAGCAGAAGTAGAAAGAGAATTAGAAGCAGAAGAAGCAGAAGCAGAAGAAGAAGCAGTAGAAGCATAAGAAGCAGAAGCAGGAGAAGCAGAAGCAGAAAAACAAGAAGAAGCATAACAAGCAGAAGCAGAAGCAGAGGGAGAAACAGAAGAAGGAGAAGGAGCAGCAGAAGGTGAAGCAGAAGGAGATGCAGAAACAGAAAGAGAAGCAGAAACAGAAGGAGAAGAAGAAGGATTAGTTGGAGAATCAGAAGAAGCAGAAGCAGAAAGAGAAGCAGTAGAAGGAGAAGGAGAAGCAGAAGCAGAGGAAAGGAAGGAGAAGCAGAAGAAGCAGAAGCGGGAGAAGCAGAAGAAGAAGAAGAAGAAACAGAAGAAGGAGAAGGAGCAGAAGGAGAAGCAGAAGCAGAAGGAGAAGCCGAAAGAGAAGCAGAAGAAGCAGTAGCAGGAGAAGCAGAAGCAGAAGAATCAGAAGAAACCAAAGAAGAAGAAGCAGGACCTGAAGCAGAAGAAACAGAACAAGCAGAAGAAGCAGAAGCAGAATGAGAAGCAGAAGAAGAAGAAGGAGAAGGAGAAAGAGAAGGATTAGGAGTAGGAAGAGCAGAAGGAGAATCAGAAGCAGAACAAGAAGCAGAGGGAGCAGCAGAAGGAGAAGCAGAAGGAGAAACAGAAGGAGGTGCAGAAGCAGAAGAAGCAGCAGAAGGAGAAGCAGAAGCAGAAGGAGATGCAGAAGGAGAAGCAGGAGAAGCAGAAGAAGCAAAAGCAGGAGAAGCAGAAGTAGGAGAAGGAGAATGAGAAGGAAGGGCAGCAGAAGGAATAGGAGAAGCAGAAGGAGAAGCAGTAGCAGAATGAGAAGCAGAAAGAGAAACAGTAGAAGCAGAAGAAGCAGGAAAAGCAGAAGCAGACGATAGAGAAGAAGAAGAAGAAGAAGAAGAAGAAGAAGAAGAAGAAGAAGAAGAAGAAGAAGAAGAAGAAGAAGAAGAAGAAGAAGAAGAAGAAGAAGAAGAAGAAGAAGGAAAAGCATAAGGAGAAGTAGTAGAAGCAGAAGAAGCAGAAACAGGAGAAGCTGAAGATAAAGAATAAGCAAATGAAGAAGAAGCAGAAGCAGTGGGAGAAGCAGAAGAAGGAGAAGGAGAAGGAGCAGCAGAAAGAGAAGCAGAAGCAGAAAGAGAAGCAGAAACAGAAGGAGAACAAGAAGGAGAAGCAGGAGAATCAGAAGAAGCAGAAGTAGAAGCAGAAAGAGAAGAAAGAGAAGCAGAAGTAGAATCAGAAAAAACAGAAGAAGAAGAAGCAGAAGAAACAGAAGCAAAAGAAACAGAAGAAGGAGAAGAGCAGAAGCAGATGCAGAAGGAGAAGCAGAAGCAGAAGGAGAAGCAGAAAGAGAAGCAGGAGAACCAGAAGAAGCAGGAGAAGCAGAAGCAGAAGAAACAGGAGAAGCCGAAGAAGCAGAAGCAGAATCTGAAGCAGAAGGAGAAACAGAAGAAGCACAATCTGAAGCAGAAGCAGAAGAAACAGAAATAGTAGAATAAGCAGAAGCAGAAGCAGCAGGAGAAGCAGAAGAAGAAGACGGAGAAGGCGAGATAGAAGGATTAGGAGTAGGAGAAGCAAAAGGATAAGCAGAAGCTGAAAGAGAAGCAGAAGGAGATACAGCACGAGCAGTAGGAGAAGCAGAAGAAGCAGAAGCAGGAGAAGCAGAAGAAACAGAAGACGCAGAAGCAGAATGAGAAGCAGAAGGAGAAATTGTAGCAGAAGCAGAAAGAGAAGCAGAAGGAGAAGGAGAAGAAAAAGAAGGAGAAGGAGAAGCAGAAAGAGAAGCAGAACGAGAAGCATGAGAAGCAGAAGCAGGAGAAGCAGAAGGAGAAGAAACAGAAGAAGGAGAAGAAGCAGAAGCAGAAGGAGAAGCAGAAACAGAAGGAAAAGCAGAAAGAGAAGCAGGAGAAGCAGAAGAAGCAGCAGCAGGAGAAGCAGAAGCAGAAGAAGCCGAAGAAGCAGAAGCAGAACCTGAAGCAGAAGGAGAAGCAGGAGAAGCAGAAGAAGCAGAACTTGGAGAAGCAGAAGGAGAAGCAGAAGCAGAAAGAGAAGCAAAAGCAGAAGGAGAAGCAGAAGAAATAGAAGAAGCAGAGGCAGTAGCAGAAGATGCAGAAGCAGAAGGAGAAGCAGAAGGAAAAGCAGAAGAACAAGGAGAAGGAGAAGGAGAAACAGAAAGAGAAGAAGAAAGAGAAGCAGAAGAAGGAGCAGGAGAAGGAAAAGCAGCAGGAGAAGCAGAAAGAGCAGCAGAAGGAGAAGCAGGAGATGCAGAAACAGGAGAAGCAGAAGCAGAAGAAACAGGAGAAGGACAAGAAGCAGAAGCAGAAGCAGAACCTGAAGCATAAGGAGAAGCATAAGGAGAAGCATAAGGGGAAGCAGTAGAAGCAGTAGAAGCAGAAGCAGGAGAAGCAGAAGCTGAAGAAAAAGAAAAAGCAAAAGAAGCAGAAGCAGAAGCAGTGGGTGAAGGAGAAGAAGGAGAAGGAGCAGCAGAAGTAGAAGTTGAAGCAGAAAGAGAAGCAAAAACAGAAGGAGAAGAAGAACGAGAAACAGGAGAATCAGAAGAAGTAGAAGTAGAAGCAGAAAGAGGAGAAGAAGGAGAAGCAGAAGTAGAATCAGAAGAAACAGTAGAAGAAGAAGAAGAAACAGTAGCAAAAGAAACAGAAGAAGGAGAAGAGCAGAAGAAGAAGCAGAAGGAGAAGCAGAAGGAGAAGGAGAAGCAGAAAGAGAAGCAGAAGAAACAGAAGAAGCAGAATCAGAAGAAACAGGAGAAGCCGAAGAAGCAGAAGCAGAATCTGAAGCAGGAGAAACAGAAGAAGCACAATCTGAAGCAGAAGCAGAAGAAACAGAAATAGTAGAATAAGCAGAAGCAGAAGCAGCAGGAGAAGCAGAAGAAGAAGACGGAGAAGGCGAAAGAGAAGGATTAGGAGTAGGAGAAGCAAAAGGATAAGCAGAAGCAGAAAGAGACGCAGAAGGAGAAGCAGCACGAGAAGTAGGAGAAGCAGGAGAAGCAGAAGCAGGAGAAGCAGAAGAAAGAGAAGACGCAGAAGCAGAATGAGAAGCAGAAGGAGAAATTGAAGCAGAAGCAGAAGCAGAAGGAGAAGCAGAAGGAGAAGCAGAAAAAGGAGAAGGAGAAGCAGAAAGAGAAGCAGAACGAGAAGCAGGAGAAGCAGTAGCAGGAGAAGCAGAAGCAGAAGAAACAGAAGACGGAGAAGAAGCAGAAGCAGAAGGAGAAGCAGAAACAGAAGGAAAAGCAGAAAGAGAAGCAGGAGAAGCAGAAGAAGCAGCAGCAGGAGAAGCAGAAGCAGAAGAAGCCGAAGAAGCAGAAGCAGAACCTGAAGCAGAAGGAGAAGCAGGAGAAGCAGAAAAAGCAGAATCTGGAGAAGCAGAAGGAGAAGCAGAAGCAGAAAGAGAAGCAAAAGCAGAAGGAGAAGCAGAAGGAGAAGCAGAAGAAACAGAAGAAGGGGAAGCAGAAGAAGCAGAAGCAGGAGAAGCAGAAGCATAAGAATCCGAAGAAGCAGAAGCAGAACCTGAAGCAGAAGGAGAAGCAGGGGAAGCAGAAGAAGCAGAATATGGAGAAGCAGAATGAGAAGCTGAAGGAGAAGCAGAAGCGGAAAGAGAATCAAAAGCAGAAGGAGGAGCAGAAGAAACAGAAGAAGCAGTAGCAGTTGCAGCAGAAGTAGAAGGAGAAGCAGAAGGAAAAGCAGAAGAACGAGAAGAAGAAGGAGAAACAGAAGCAGAAGCAGAAGGAGAATCAGAAGGAGAAGCAGAAAAAGTAGAAGGAGAAGCAGAAACAGAAGAATAAGCATAAGGACAAGCACAAGCAGAAGGAGATGCAGAAGGAGAAGCAGAAGAAGCAGAAGCAGAAGAAGAAGTAGAAGTAGCAGAAAGAGAAGGAAGAGCAGCAGAAGGAATAGGAGAAGAAGAAGCAGAAGCAGAATGAGTAGCAGAAAGAGAAGCAGTAGAACCAGAAGAAGCAGGAAATGCAGAAGCAGAAGAAAGAGAAGAAGAAGGAGAAGAAGAAGAAGAAGAAGAAGAAGAAGAAGAAGAAGAAGAAGAAGAAGAAGAAGAAGAAGAAGAAGAAGAAGAAGAAGAAGAAGAAGGAGAAGCATAAGGAGTAGCAGTAGAAGCAGAAGAAGCAGAAGCAGGAGAAGCAGAAGCAGAAGAAAAAAATAAACAAAAGAAGCAGGAGTAGAAGCAGTGGGGGAGGCAGAAAAAGGAGAAGGAGAAGGAGCAGCAGAAGGAGATTCAGAAGCAGAAAGAGAAGCAGAAACAGAAGGAGAACAAGAAGGAGAAGCAGGAAAATCATAAGAAGCAGAAGTAGAAGCAGAAAGAGAAGGAGAAGAAGGAGAAGCAGAAGTAGAATCAGAAGAAACAGAAGAAGAAGAAGAAGAAGCAGAAGAATCAGAAGCAAAAGAAACAGAAGAAGGAGAAGAGCAGAAGCAGAAGAAGAAGGAGAAGCAGAAGGAGAAGGAGAAAGAGAAGCAGGAGTAGCCGAAGAAGCAGGAGAAGCAGAAGCAGAAGAAACAGGAGAAGCCGAAGAAGCAGAAGCAGAATCTGAAGCAGAAGGAGAAACAGAAGAAGCACAATCTGAAGCAGAAGCAGAAGAAACAGAAAGAGTAGAATAAGCAGAAGCAGAAGCAGCAGGAGAAGCAGAAGGAGAAGGCTATAGAGAAGGATAGGAGTAGGAGAAGCAAAAGGATAAGCAGAAGCAGAAAGAGACGCAGAAGGAGAAGCAGCACGAGAAGGAGGAGAAGCAGGAGAAGCAGAAGCAGGAGAAGCAGAAGAAACAGAGGACGCAGAAGCAGAATAAGAAGCAGAAGGAGAAATTGAAGCAGAAGCAGAAGCAGAAGGAGAAGCAGAAGCCGAAGGAGAAGCAGAAGTAGAAGGAGAAGGAGAAGCAGAAAGAGAAGCAGAAAGAGAAGCAGAACGAGAAGCAGAAGTAGCAGAAGCAGGAGAAGCAGAAGCAGAAAAAACAGAAGAAGCAGAAGAAGAAGGAGAAGCAGAAACTGAAGGAAAATCAGAAAGAGAAGCAGGAGAAGCAGAAGAAGCAGCAGCAGCTGAAGCAGAAGCAGAAGAAGCCGAAGAAGCAGAAGCAGAACCTGAAGCAGAAGGAGAAGCAGGAGAAGCAGAAGAAGCAGAATCTGGAGAAGCAGGAGAAGCAGAAGCAGAAAGAGAAGCAAAAGCAGAAGGAAAAGCATAAGGAGAAGCAGAAGAAACAGAAGAAGCAGAGGCAGTAGCAGAAGAAGCAGAAGATGCAGAAGGAGAAGCAGAAGGAAAAGCAGAAGAACGAGAAGGAGAAGGAGAAACAGAAGGAGAAGCAGAAAAAGAAGCAGAAGAAGGAGCAGGAGATGGAAAAGCAGCAGGAGAAGCAGAAAGAGCAGCAGAAGGAGAAGCAGGAGATGCAGAAACAGGAGAAGCAGAAGCAGAAGAAACAGGAGAAGGACAAGAAGCAGAAGAAGAAGCAGAAAGAGAAGGAGAAGCAGAAAGAGAAGGAGGGGAAGTACAAGAAAAAGAAGCAGGAGAAGCATAAGCAGAAGAAACAGGAGAAGCCTAAGAAGCAGAGGCAGAATCTGAAGCAGAAGGAGAAACAGAAGAAGCACAATCTGAAGCAGAAGAAACAGAAATAGTAGAATAAGCAGAAGCAGAAGCAGCAGGAGAAGCAGAGGAAGAAGACGGAGAAGGCGAGAGAGAAGGATTAGGAGTAGAAGAAACAAAAGGATAAGCAGAAGCAGAAAGAGACGCAGAAGGAGAAGCAGCACGAGAAGTAGGAGAAGCTGGAGAAGCAGAAGCAGAAGAAGCAGAAGAAACAGAAAACGCAGAAGCAGAATGAGAAGCAGAAGGAGAAATTGAAGCAGAAGCAGAAGGAGAAGCAGAAGCAGAAGTAGAAGCAGAAGTAGGAGAAGGAGAAGCAGAAAGAGAAGCACAAAGAGAAGCAGAACGAGAAGCAGGAGAAGCA
>NW_012293490.1:0-6547 GCF_000151885.1 Dipodomys ordii | reverse complement strand
AGAAGCAGAGCATAAGAATGCGAAGAAGCAGAAGGAGAACCTGAAGCAGAAGGAGAAGCAGGAGAAGCAGAAGAAGCAGAATCTGGAGAAGCAGAAGGAGAAGCAGAAGGAGAAGCAGAAGCAGAAAGAGAATCAAAAGCAGAAGGAGAAGCAGAAGAAACAGAAGAAGTAGAAGCAGTAGCAGGTGTAGCAGAAGCAGAAGGAAAAGCAGAAAAACAGGAAGGAGAAGGAGAAACAGAAGGAGAAGGAGAAGGAGAAGCAGAGAGAGAAGCAGGTAAACAGAAGAAGAAGATGCAGAAGGAGAATCAGAAGGAGAAGCAGAAGAAGGAGAAGGAGAAACAGTAGCAGAAGAAGATGCAGAAGGAGAAGCAGGAGAAGCAGAAGAAGCAGAAGCAGAAGGAGAAGCAGGAGAAGCAGAAGAAGCAGAATCTGGAGAAGCAGAAGGAGAAGCAGAAGCAGAAAGAGAAGCAAAAGCAGAAGGAGAAGCAGAAGAAACAGAAGAAGCAGAGGCAGTAGTAGAAGAAGCAGAAGATTCAGAAGCAGAAGGAGAAGCAGAAGGAAAAGCAGAAGAACTAGAAGGAGAAGGAGAAGGAGAAACAGGAGTAGAAGCAGAAAGAGAAGCAGAAGAAGGAGCAGTAGAAGGAAAAGCAGCAGGAGAAACAGAAAGAGAAGCAAAAGGAGAAGCAGGGAAATGCAGAAACAGGAGAAGAACAAGCAGAAGAAACAGGAAAAGGACAAGAAGCAGAAGCAGAAAGGAGAAGCAGAAAGAGAAGGAGGGGAAGCAGAAGAAGCAGAAGCAGGAGAAGCAGAAGCATAAGAATCCGAAGAAAGCAGAAGCAGAACTTGAAGCAGAAGGTGAAGCAGGAGAAGCAGAAGAAGCAGAATCTGGAGAAGCAGAATGAGAAGCAGAAGGAGAAGCAGAAGCAGAAAGAGAATCAAAAGCAGAAGGAGAAGCAGAAGAAACAGAAGAAGTAGAAGCAGTAGCAGTTGTAGCAGAAGCAGTTGGAAAAGCAGAAGGAAAAGCAGAAGAACAAGAAGGAGAAGGAGAAACAGAAGGAGAAGCAGAAAGAGAAGCAGGTAAAGCAGAAGAAGAAGAATCAGAAGGAGAAGCAGAAGAAGGAGAAGGAGAAGCAGAAGAAGAAGAAGATGCAGAAGGAGAAGCAGAAGAAGCAGAAGCAGAAGGAGAAGCAGGAAAAGCAGAAGAAGCAGAAGCAAAAGGAGAAGTAAAAGAAGGAGAAGGAGAAGCAGCGGCAGAAGAAGAAGCATAAGGACAAGCACAAGCAGAAGGAGATGCAGAAGGAGAAGCAGGAGAAGCAGAAGAAGCAGAAGCTGAAGGAGAAGCAGAAGTAGGAGAAGGAGAAGGAGGAGAAGCAGAAGCAGAAGGAGAATCAGAAGAAGAATGAGAAGCAGAAAGAGAAGCAGGAGGAGGACAAGAAGCAGAAGCAGGAGAAGCCAAAAGAGACGAAGCAGAAACAGAAGCAGAAGGAGAAGCAGAAGCAGAAGGAGAAGCAGCAGAAGAAGTAGAACCAGAAATTCAGGCAGCAGAAACAGAAGAAGCAGAAGCAGAAGGAGAAGCAAAAAGAGAAGCAGAAGGAGAAGTAGAAAAAGCAGCAGAAGAAGCAGAAAAACAAGCAGGAGAAGCAGAAGCAGAAAGAGAAGTAGAAGCAGAAGAAGCAGAAGAAGAAGCAGTAGAAGCAGAAGCAGGAGAAGCAGAACCAGAAGAAAAAGAAGAAGCATAAGAAGCAGAAGCAGAGGGAGAAACAGAAGAAGGAGAAGGAGCAGCAGAAGGTGAAGCAGAAGGAGATGCAGAAGCAGAAAGAGAAGCAGAAATAGAAGGAGAAGAAGAAGGAGAAGTTGGAGAATCAGAAGAAGCAGAAGCAGAAAGAGAAGCAGAAGAAGGAGAAGGAGAAGCAGAAGGAGAAGGACAAGCAGGAGAAGCAGAAGAAGCAGAAGCGTGAGAAGCAAAAGAAGAAGAAACAGAAGAAGGAGAAGGAGCAGAAGGAGAAGCAGAAGCAGAAGGAGAAGCAGAAAGAGAAGCAGAAGAAGCAGTAGCAGGAGAAGCAGAAGCAGAAGAAACAGAAGAAGCCGAAGAATCAGAAGGAGAACCTGAAGCAGAAGGAGAAGCAGAAGCAGCAGAAGCTGGAAAAGCAGAAGCAGAAGAAAACGAACAAGCAGAAGAAGCAGAAGCAGAACGATTAGCAGAAGAAGAGGGAGAAAGAGAAGGATTAGGAGTAGGAGGAGCAGAAGCAGAATAAGAAGCAGAAAGAGAAGAAGAAGGAGAAGCAGAAAGAGAAACAGAAGCAGAAGCAGGAGAAGCAGAAGCAGAAAGAGAAGCACAAGAAGGAGGAATTGAAGGAGAAGGAGAATGAGACAGAGAAGCAGAAGGAGAAGTAGGAGAAGTAGAAGAAGAAGAAGCAGGAGAAGCAGATACAGAAGAAACAGAAGGAGAAGAGCAGAAGAAGAAGGAGAAGCAGAAGGAGAAGCAGAAGAAGCAGAAGCTGAAGCAGAAGAAGAAGAAACAGAAAAAGCAGAAGAAGCAGAAGAAGAAGCAGCAGGAGAAGCAGAAGAAGAAGAAGGAGAAGGAGAAAGAGAAGGATTAGGAGTAGGAGAAACAGAAGGATAAGCAGAAGCAGAAAGAGAAGGAGAATGAGAAGGAGAAGCAGGAGAAGCAGAAGAAGCAGAAGCAGGAGAAGCAGAAGCAGAAGAAACATAGGAAGGAGAAGAAGCAGAAGGAGAAGCAGAAACAGAAGGAAAAGAAGAAAGAGAAGCAGGAGAAGCAGAAGAAGCAGCAGCAGGAGAAGCAGAAGCAGAAGAAGCAGAAGCAGAACCTGAAGCAGAAGGAGAAGCAGGAGAAGCAGAAGAAGCATAATCTGGAGAAGCAGAAGGAGAAGCAGAAGCAGAAAGAGAAGCAAAAGCAGAAGGAGAAACAGAAGGGGAAGCAGAAGAAACAGAAGAAGCAGAGGCAGTAGCAGAAGAAGCAGAAGATGCAGAAGCAGAAGGAGAAGCAGAAGGAAAAGCAGAAGAACGAGAAGGAGAAGGAGTAGGAGAAACAGAAGGAGAAGCAGAAAGAGAAGCAGAAGAAGGAGCAGGAGAAGGAAAAGCAGCAGGAGAAGCAGAAAGAGCAGCAGAAGGAGAAGCGGAAGCAGAAGCAGAAGCAGAAGTAGAAGCAGAAGTAGAAGCAGAAGGAGAAGCAGAAGGAGAAGCATAAAGAGAAACAGAAGGAGAAGCAGGAGAAGCAGAAGCAGGAGAAGCAGAATCAAAAGAAATAGAAGAAGGATAAGAAGCAGAAGCAGAAAGAGAAGCAGAAACAGAAGGAGAAGCAAAAATAGAAGCAGAAGAAGCTGAAGAAGCAGAAGCAGAACCTGAAGCAGAAGGCGAAACAGGAGAAGCAGAAGAAGCAGAATCTGGAGAAGAAGGAGAACCAGAAGGAGAAGCAGAAGCAGAAAGAGAAGCAAAAGCAGAAGGAGAAGCAGAAAGAGAAGCAGAAGAAACAGAAGAAGCAGAAGCAGTAGCTGAAGAAGCTAAAGATGCAGAAGCAGATAGAGAAGCAGAAGGAATAGCAGAATAACGACAAGGAGAAACAGAAGGAGAAGAAGAATGAGAAGCAGAAGGAGAAGTAGGAAAAACAGAAGAAGCAGAAACAGACGGAGAAGCAGAAGAAGGAGAAGCAGAAGCAGAAGAAGAAGCAGAAGGAAAAGCACAAGCAGAAGGAGATGCAGAAGGAGTAGCAGGAGAAGCAGAAGAAGCAGAAGCAGAAGGAGAAGAAGAAGGAGAAGAAGCAGAATCAGAAGAAGCAGAAGGAGAAGTAGAAAGAGAAGCTGACGAAGAGAAGCAGAACGAGAAGCAGGAGAAGCAGAAGAAGCAGAGCGGGAGAAGCAGAAGAAGAAGAAACAGAAGAAATAGAAGGAGCAGAAGCAGAAGGAGGAGCAGAAGCAGAAGGAGAAGCAGAAAGAGAAGCAGGAAAAGCAGAAGAAGCAGAAGCAGGAGAAGCAGAAGCAGAAGAAACAGGAGAAGGACAAGAAGCAGAAGCAGAAGCAGAAGGAGAAGCAGAAACAGAAGGAGAAGCAGAAAGAGAAGGAGGGGAAGCAGAAGAAGCAGAAGCAGGAGAACCAGAAGCATAAGAATCCGAAGAAGCAGAAGCAGAACCTGAAGCAGAAGGAGAAGCAGGAGAAGCAGAAGAAGCAGAATCTGGAGAAGCAGAATGAGAAGCTGAAGGAGAAGCAGAAGCAGAAAGAGAATCAAAAGCAGAAGGAGAAGCGGAAGAAACAGAAGAAGCAGAAGCAGTAGCAGTTGCAGCAGAAGCAGAAGGAGAAGCAAAAGTAAAAGCAGAAGAACGAGAAGGAGAAACAGAAGGAGAAGCAGAAGGAGAAGCAGAAGAAGCAGAAGGAGAAGCAGAAGGAGAAACAGAAGCAGAAGAAGCAGCAGAAGGAGAAGCAGAAGCAGAAGAAGATGCAGAAGGAGAAGCAGGAGAAGCAGAAGAAGAAGAAGCAGAAGTAGAAGGAGAAGTAGGAGAAGGAGAAGGAAGAGCCGCAGAAGCAATAGGAGAAGTAGAAGAAGAAGCAGAAGCAGAATGAGAAGCAGAAAGAGAAGCAGTAGAAGAAGAAGCAGGAAAAGCAGAAGCAGCAGAAAGAGAAGAAGAAGAAGAAGAAGAAGAAGAAGAAGAAGAAGAAGAAGAAGAAGAATAAGAAGAAGAAGAAGAAGAAGAAGAAGAAGAAGAAGAAGAAGAAGAAGAAGAAGAAGAAGGAGAAGGAGAAGCAGTAGAAGCAGAAGAAGCAGAAGCAGGAGAAGCAGAAGCAGGAGAAGCAGAAGCAGAAGAAAAAGAATAAGCATAAGAAGCAGAATCAGAGGGAGAAGTAGAAGCAGAAGAAGGAGAAGCAGAAGCAGAAGAAGCAGCAGAAGCAGAAGCAGAAGAAGATGCAGAAGGAGAAGCAGGAGAAGCAGAAGAAGGAGAAGGAGAAGGCGAAAGAGAAGGATTAGGAGTAGGAGAAGCAAAAGGATAAGCAGAATCAGAAAGAGACGCAGAAGGAGAAGCAGCACGAGAAGTAGGAGAAGCAGAAGCAGGAGAAGGAGAAGAAGCAGAAGACGCAGAAGCAGAATGAGAAGCAGAAGGAGAAATTGAAGCAGAAGCAGAAGCAGAAGGAGAAGCAGAAGCAGAAGGAGAAGCAGAAAGAGAAGCAGTAGAAGAAGAAGAAGCAGGAAAAGCAGAAGCAGCAGAAAGAGAAGAAGAAGAAGAAGAAGAAGAAGAAGAAGAAGAAGAAGAAGAAGAAGAAGAAGAAGAAGAAGAAGAAGAAGAAGAAGAAGAAGAAGAAGAAGGAGAAGGAGAAGGAGAAGGAGAAGGAGAAGCAGTAGAAGCAGAAGAAGCAGAAGCAGGAGAAGCAGAAGAAGAAAAAGAATAAGCATAAGAAGCAGAATCAGAGGGAGAAGCAGAAGAAGGAGAAGCAGAAGCAGAAGAAGCAGCAGAAGCAGAAGCAGAAGAAGATGCAGAAGGAGAAGCAGGAGAAGCAGTAGAAGGAGAAGGAAAAGGCGAAAGAGAAGGATTAGGAGTAGGAGCAGCAAAAGGATAAGCAGAAGCAGAAAGAGACGCAGAAGGAGAAGCAGCACGAGAAGTAGGAGAAGCAGGAGAAGCAGAAGCAGGAGAAGCAGAAGAAACAGAAGACACACAAGCAGAATGAGAAGCAGAAGGAGAAATTGAAGCAGAAGCAGAAGCAGAAGGAGAAGCAGAAGCAGAAGAAGGAGAAGGAGAAGCAGAAAGAGAAGCAGAAAGAGAAGCACAACGAGAAGCAGGAGAAGCAGAAGCAGGAGAAGCAGAAGCAGAAGAAACATAGGAAGGAGAAGAAGCAGAAGCAGAAGGAGAAGCAGAAACAGAAGGAAAAGCAGAAAGAGAAGCAGGAGAAGCAGAAGAAGCAGCAGCAGGAGAAGCAGAAGCAGAAGAAGCCGAAGAAGCAGAAGCAGACCCTGAAGCAGAAAGAGAAGCAGGAGAAGCAGAAGAAGCAGAATCTGGAGAAGCAGAAGGAGAAGCAGAAGCCGAAAGAGAAGCAAAAGCAGAAGGAGAAGCAGAAGGGGAAGCAGAAGAAACAGAAGAAGCAGAGGCAGTAGCAGAAGAAGCAGAAGATGCAGAAGCAGAAGGAGAAGCAGAAGGAAAAGCAGAAGAACGAGAAGGAGAAGGAGTAGGAGAAACAGAAGGAGAAGCAGAAAGAGAAGCAGAAGAAGGAGCAGGAGAAGGAAAAGCAGCAGGAGAAGCAGAAAGAGCAGCAGAAGGAGAAGCAGGAGATGCAGAAACTTGAGAAGCAGAAGCAGAAGAAACACAAGAAGGACAAGAAGCAGAAGGAGAAGCAGAAACAGAAGGAGAACCAGGAAGAGAAGGAGGGAAATCAGAAGAAGCAGAAACAGGAGAAGCAGAAGCATAAGAATGTGAAGAAGCAGAAGGAGAACCTGAAGCAGAAGGAGAAGCAGGAGAAGCAGAAGAAGCAGAATCTGGAGAAGCAGAAGGAGAAGCAAAAGGAGAAGCAGAAGCAGAAAGAGAATCAAAAGCAGAAGGAGAAGCAGA
>NW_012293489.1:0-6548 GCF_000151885.1 Dipodomys ordii | reverse complement strand
TGTGTCCCCAGCTGTGTACCCCTCTGTGTCCCGCTGTGTCCCCGCTGTATCGACGTTGTATCCCGCTTGGTCCCGCTGTGTCCTTGCTGTGTTCCCCGCTGTGTCCTGCTGTTTACCCCTCTGTGTCCCCCGCTGTGTCCCGCTGTGTCCCGCTGTGTACTGTTGTGTCCCCCGCTGAGTCCCGCTGTATCCCCGCTGTGTCCCAATGTGTCCTCGCTGTGTCCCGCACTGGGTCCCGCTGTGTCCCCGCTGTGTCCCAATGTGTCCTCGCTGTTTCCCACGCTGTGTTCTGCTGTGTCCTCGCTGTGTCCCACGCTGTGTCCCGCTGTGTCCCCGCTGTATCGACGCTGTGTCCCGCTTTGTCCCGCTGTGTCCCCCCTGTGTCCCCCGCTGTGTCCCACTGTGTCCCGCTGTCTCCCCTGCTGTGTCCCTATGTGTCCCACGCTTTGTCCCCATGTGTCCCCGCAGTTTCCCCGCTGTGTCCCGCTGTTTCCCACTGTGTTCTGTGGTGTCCCGCTTTGTCCCCCGCTGTGTCCCCCGGTGATCGCCGCTGTGTCCCCGCTTTGTCCCTGTTGAGCCCTCCATGTGTCCCTCGCTGTGTTCCGCTGTGTCCCCCGCTGTGTCCTGCTGTGTCCACTGCTGTGTCCCGGCTGTGTCCCGCTGTGTCCGTCTGTGTCCTCACTGTGTCCCACTCTGTGTTCCGCTGTGTCCTCGCTGTGTCCCCCGCTGTGTCCCGCTGTTTCCCCCACTGTGTCCCCCTCTGTGTCCTGCTGTGTCCCCCGCCGTGTCCCGCTGTGTCCCGCTGCGTCCCCGCTGTGTCCCGCTGTGTCCCCCGCTGTGTCTTGCTGGGTCCCGCTGTGTCCCCGCTGTGTCTCCGCTGTGTCCCGCTGTGTCCCCCGCTGTGTCCCCTCTGTGTCCCTGTGTCCCCCGCTGTGTCCCACTGTGTCCCCAGCTGTGTCCCGCTGTGTCCACTGCTGTGACCCCGTTGTGCCTTGCTGTGTCCCGCTGTGTCCCGCTGTGTCCCCCGCTTTGTCCCGCTGTGTCGACGCAGTGTTCCCTCTGTGTCCTGCTGTGTCACACTGTGTCCCATGGTGTCCCTTTTTTTCCCCGCTGTTTCCCCCGCTGAGTCCCCTTTGGGTCCCCATTGTGTCCCGCTGTGTCCCGCTGTGTCCTAGCTGTGTCCCCCGCTGTGTCCCGCTGTATCCCCGCTGTGTCCCAAGCTGTGTCCCGCTGTGTCCCGCTGTGTACCCCGCTGTGTCCCGCTATGTTCCCGCAGTGTCCCCGCTGTGTCCTGCTGTGTCCCACTGTGTCCTCGCTGTGTCCCCCGCTGTGTCCCGTTGTGTCCCCAGCTGTGTACCCCGCTGTGTACCGCTGTGTCCCCGCTGTTTCGATGCTGTGTCTTGCTGTGTCCCACTGTGTCTTCGCTGTGTCCCCCACTGTGTTCTGCTGTGTCACCCGCTGTGTCCCGCTGTGTCCCCCGCTGTGTCCCGCTGTGTCCCCGAAGGGTCACCGCTGTTTCGCGCTGTGTCCCGCTGTGTTCCGTGGTGTCCCGCTTTGTTCCCCGCTGTGTCCCCAGCTGAGTCCCCGCTGTGTCCCCGCTGTGTCCCGCTGTGTCCTCGCTGTGTCCCCCGCTGTCTCCCGCTCTGTCCCTCGCTGTGTCTCACGCTTTATCCCGTCTGTGTCCCACTCTGTCCCGCTGTGTCCCGCTGTGTCCAGCACTGTGTCCCTTTGTGTCCCCAGCTGTGTAACCCGCTGTGTAACGCTGTGAATCCCGCTGTATCGAGGCTGTGTCCCGCTGTGTCCTTGCTCTGTTATTCGTGGTGTCCCCCTCTGTCCCCCGCTGTGTCCCCCGCTCTGTCCTGCTGTGTCTCCCGCTGTGTCCCGTTGTGTCTCGCAGTGTCCCCCACTGTGCCCCTGCTGAGTCCCCGCTGTGTCACGCTGTGTCCTGCTGTGTCCCGTTGTGTCCCGCTGTAACCCTGCTGAGTCCCCCTGTGTCCCGCTGTGTCCCGCTGTGTACCGCTCTGTCCCTGCTGTGTCCTGCTGTGTCCCGCTGTGTCCCCGCTTTGTGCCCGCTGTGTACCGCTTTGTACTTCGTTGTGTCAGGCTGTGTCCCCCGCTTTGCCCGCTGTGTCCCTGCAGTGTCCCCGCTGTGTCCCGCTGTGTCACAATGTGTCCCATGGTGTCTGCTTTGTCCCCAGCTGTGTCCCCCGCTGAGTCCCCTTGGTGTCCTGCTGTGTCCTCGCTGTGTGCCCCGCTGTCTCCCACTTTGTCCCACGCTGTGTCCCACTGTGTCCTCACTGTGTCCCCCGCTGTGTCCCGCTATGTCCCCGCTGTGTCCCAAGCTGTGTCCCGCTGTGTCCCGCTGTGTACCCAGCTGTGTCCTGCTATATTCCCGCAGTGTCCCCGCTGTGTCCCCGCTGTGTCCTGCTGTGTCCTCTATGTGTCCCCCGTTGTGTTCCGTTGTGTCTCCAGCTGTGTACCCCGCTGTGTCCCGCTGTGTCCCCGCTGTATCGACGCTGTGTCCCGCTGTGTCTCGCTGTGTCCCGCTTTGTCCCCCGCTGTGTCCCCCGCTGAGTCCCCGCTGTGTCCCCGCTGTGTCCCGCTCTGTCCTCCCTGTGTCCCCGGCTGTGTCCCGCTGTGTCCCCTGCTGTGTCCCGCTGTGTCTACTGCTGTGTTCCTACTGTGTCCCGCTGTGTCCCCCTGTGTCCTCACTGTGTCCCACGGTGTGTTCCGCTGAGTACTTGCTGTGTCCCCCGATGTGCCCCGTTGTGTCCCCAGCTGTGTACCCCGCTGTGGCCCACTCTGTCCCCGCTGTATCGACGCTGTGTCCCGCTGGGTCCCGCTGTGTCCTCGCTGTGTCCACCGCTGTGTCCCGCTGTGTCCACCGCTGTGTACCGCTGTGTCCCCAGTTGTGTCCCACTGTGTCCCGCTGTGGCCCCCGCTGTGTCCCCCACTGTGTCCCGCTGTGTCCCCCGCTGTCTCCCGCTGTGTCCACTGCTGTGTCCCCGCTGTGTCCCACTTTTTCCCCCGCTGTGTCCCGCTGTGTCCTCGCTGTGTCTCCCGCTGTGTCCCGCTGTGTCCTCGCTGTGTCCCCTGCTGTGTCCCGCTGTGTCCCCCGCTGTGTCCTGATGTGTCCCGCTTTGTCCCGCTGTGTCCCTGCTGTGACCCTCAGTGTCCCGGTGTGTCCCCGCTGTGGCCCCTCTGTGTCCCGCTGTGTCCCGCTCTGTCCCTGCTGTGTCCTTCTGTGTCACGCTGTGTCCCCACTTTGTGCCCGCTGTGTCCCGCTGTGTACTTCGTTGTGTCAGGCTGTGTCCCCCGCTTTGTCCTGCTGTGTCCCCACAGTGTCGCCGCTGTGTCCCGCTGTGTTACACTGTGTCCCATGGTGTCCTGCTTTGTCCCCAGCTGTGTCCCCCGCTGAGTACCCTCGGTGTCCTGCTCTGTCCCACTGTGTTCCGTGGTGTCCCGCTTTGTCCCCCGCTGTGTCCCCAGCTGAGTCCCCGCTGTGTCCCCGCTGTGTCCCCGCTGTGTCCCGCTGTGTCCTCGCTGTGTCCCCCGCTGTCTCCTGCTCTGTCCCCCACTGTGTCTCACGCTTTATCCCGTCTGTGTCCCACTCTGTCCCGCTGTGTCCCGCTGTGTCCACCACTGTGTCCCTTTGTGTCCCCAGCTGTGTAACCCGCTGTGTAACGCTGTGAATCCCGCTGTATCGAGGCTGTGTCCCGCTGGGTCCCGCTGTGTCCTTGCTCTGTTATTCGTGGTGTCCCCCTCTGTCCCCTGCTGTGTCCCCCGCTCTGTCCTACTGTGTCCCCCGCTGTGTCCCTGCTGTGTCCCCGCTGTGTCCCCCGCTGAGTCCCCTCAGTGTCCTGCTGTGTCCTCGCTGTGTGCCCGGCTGTCTCCCACTTTGTCCCATGCTGTGTCCCACTGTGTCCTCGCTGTGTCCCCCGCTGTGTCCCGCTATGTCCCCGCTGTGTCCCAAGCTGTGTCCCGCTGTTTACCCCGCTGTGTCCTGCTATGTTCCCGCAGTGTCCCCGCTGTGTCCCTGCTGTGTCCTGCTGTGTCCTCGATGTGTTCCCCGCTGTGTTCCGTTGTGTCCCCAGCTGTGTACCCCGCTGTGGCGCACTCTGTCCCCGCTGTATCGACGCTGTGTCCCGCTGTGTCCTGGCTGTGTCCACCGCTGTGTCCCGCTGTGTCCACCGCTGTGTACCGCTGTGTCCCCAGTTGTGTCCACACTGTGTCCCGCTGTGGCCCCCGCTGTGTCCCCCGCTGTGTCCCCCGCTGTGTCCCGCTGTGTCCCCCGCTGTCTCCCGCTGTGTCCACTGCTGTGTCCCCGCTGTGTCCCGCTTTTTCCCCAGCTGTGTCCCGCTGTGTCCTCGCTGTGTCTCCCGCTGTGTCCCGCTGTGTCCTCGCTGTGTCCCCTGCTGTGTCCTGATGTGTCCCGCTTTGACCCGCTGTGTCCCTGCTGTGACCCTCAGTGTCCCAGTGTGTCCCCGCTGTGGCCCTTCTGTGTCCCGCTGTGTCCCGCTCTGTCCCTGCTGTGTCCTGCTGTGTCACGCTGTGTCCCCACTTTGTGCCCGCTGTGTCCCGCTGTGTACTCCGTTGTGTCAGGCTGTGTCCCCCGCTTTGTCCCGCTGTGTCCCCGCAGTGTCGCCGCTGTGTCCCGCTGTGTCACACTGTGTCCCATGGTGTCCTGCTTTGTCCACAGCTGTGTCCCCCGCTGAGTACCCTCAGTGTCCTGCTGTGTCCTCGCTGTGTGCCCCGCTTTCACCAACTTTGTCCCACGCTGTGTCCCACTGTGTCCTCGCTGTGTCCCCCGCTGTGTCCCGCTGTGTCCCCCACTCTGTACCGCTGTTTCCCGCTGTGTCCCCCGCTGTGTCCTGCTGTGTCCCCGCAGGGTCACCGCTGTTTCGCGCTGTGTCCCGCTGTGTTCTGTGGTGTCCCACGTTGTCCCCCGCTGTGTCCCAAGCTGAGTCCCCGCTGTGTCTCCGCTGTGTCCCCGCTGTGTCCCGCTGTGTCCTCGCTGTGTCCCCCGCTGTCTCCCGCTCTGTCCCCCGCTGTGACTCACGCTTTATCCCATCTGTGTCCTCGCTGGGTCCCCCGCTGTGTCCCGCTGTGCCCCCTGCTGTGTTCGGCTGTGTCCCGCTATGTCTCGCTCGGTCCCTGCTGTGTCCCGCTGTGTACCGCTGTGTCCCCGCTGTGTGCCCGGCTGTGTCCTGCTGTGTACTCCGTTGTGTCCAGCTGTGTCACCGCTGTGTCTTGCTTTGTCCCCTCTCTGTCTCCGCTGTCCCCCGCTGTGTCCCCCGCTGTGTCCCGCTGTGTCCCGCTGTGTCCCCCGCTTTGTCCCGCTGAGTCCCCTCTGTGTCGCCGCTGTGTCCCGCTGTGTCCTCGCTGTGTCCCCCGCTGTCTGCCGCTTTGTCCCCGCTGTGTCCCTAGCTGTGTCCCGCTGTGTCCCACTGTGTACCCCGCTGTGTCCCACTATGTTCCCGCAGTGTCCCCGCTGTGTACCACTGTGTCCCGCTGGGTACTCTCTGTGTCCCCCGCAGTGTCCCGTTGTGTCCCCAGCTGTGCACCCTGCTGTGTCCCGCTGTGTCCCCGCTGTAACGACGCTGGGTCCCGCTGGGTCCCGCTATGTCCTCCATGTGTTCCCCGCCTTGTCCCGTTGGGTCCCCAGTTGTGTACCTTGCTGTGTCCCGCTGTGTCCCCACTGTATCGACGCTGGGTCCCGCTGGGTCCCGCTGTGTCCTCCCTGTGTCCCACTCTGTGTTCTGCTGGGTCCTCGCTGTGTCCCGCTCTATCCCGCTCTGTCCTCGATCTGTCCCCCGGTGTGTCCCGCTGTGTCCCCGCTGTGTCCCAAGCTGTGTCCCGCTGTGTACCCCACTGTGTCCCCCTCTGTGTCCCGCTGTGTCCCCCGCTGTGTCCCGCTGTGTCCCCCACTGTGTCCCCCTCTTTGTCCCTGTTGTGTCCTGCTGTATACTGCTGTGTCCCCCGCTGAGTCCCGCTGTGTCCCCGCTGTGTTCCCCATGTGTCCCCCGCTGTGTCCCACCGTGTCCCACTGTGTCCCCCACTGTTTCCCCCACTGTGTCCGGCTGTGTCCCCCGCTGTGTCCCGCTGTGTCCACTGCTGTGTCCCCGCTGTGTCCCGCTTTTTCCCCGGCTGTGTCCCGCTGTATCCTCACTGTGTCCCCCGCTGTATCCCGCTGTGTCCTCGCTGTGTCCCCAGCTGTGTCCCGCTGTGTCCCCCGCTTTGTCCCGCTGTGTCCCACTGTGTCCCCGCTGTGTCCCGCTGTGTCCCGCTGTGTCACCGATGTGCCCGCTGTGTCCCGCTGTGTACCCCGCTGTGTCCAACTATGTCACCGCTGTGTCCCGCTGTGGCACATCTCTGTCTCCGCTGTCCCGCGCTGTGTCCCCCACTGTGTGCCGCTGTGTCCCGCTATGTCCCCCGCTTCATCCCGCTTTGTCCCCCGCTGAGGTTCCGCTGTTTCCCGCTGTGTCCTCACTGTGTCCCGTGGTGTCTCATATTGTCCCCGCCTGTGTCCACAAGCTGTGTGCCTGGCT
>NW_012293488.1:0-3335 GCF_000151885.1 Dipodomys ordii | reverse complement strand
TCCCGCTTGGTCCCGCTGTTTACTTGCTGTGTTCCCCGCTGTGTCCCGCTGTGTACCCCTCTGTGTCCCCCACTGTGTCCCGCTTTGTCCCGCTGTGTACTGCTGTGTCCCCCGCTGAGTCCCGCTGTGTCCCCGCTGTGTCCCAATGTGTCCTCTCTGTGTCCCCCGCTGTGTCCCGTTTTGTCCCCCCTGTGTCCCCCACTGTGTCCCGCTGTTTCCCGCTGTGTCCCCCGCTGTGTCCCCGGCTGTGTCCTCGCTGTGTTTGCCGCTGTGTCCCGTTGTGTCCTCGCTGTGTCCCCCGCTGTGTCCCGCTGTGTCCCCCGCTGTGTCCCGCTGTGTCCCGCTGTGTCCCGCTCTGTACCTGCTGTGTCCCGCTGTGTCCCGCTGTGTCCCCGCTGTGTCCCGCTATGTACTCCGTTGTGTCCAGCTCTGTCACCGCTGTGTCCCGCTGTGTCCCTTCTCGGTCTCCTCTGTCCCCCGCTGTGTCCCCCGCTGTGTCCCGCAGTGTCCCGCTGTCTCCCCCACTTTGACCCGCTGTGTCCCCGCAGTGTCCCCACTGTGTCCCGCTGTGTCACACAGTGTCCCAGGGTGTCCTGCTTTGTCCCCCGCTGTGTCCCCCGGTGACACCCCTCGGTGTCGCCTCTGTGTCCCCCTGTGTCCCCAGTGTGTCCCGCTGTGTCCCGCTGTGTACTGCTATGTCCCCCGCTGAGTTCCGCTGTGTCCCCTCTGTGTCCCAATGTGTCCTCGCTGTGTCCCGCTCTGTCCTGCTCAGTCCCCTCTGTGTCCCGCTGTGTCCCAAATGTGTGCCCGCTGTGTTCTGCTGTGTACCCTGCTGTGTCCAGCTGTGTCCCCGCTGTGTACCGCTGTGTCTCTTTTCTGTCCACTGCTGTCCCCCTCTGTGTCCCCCGCTGTGTCCCCCGCTTTGTCCCGCTGTGTCCCTGCAGTGTCCCCGCTGTGTCCCGCTGTGTCACACTGTGTCCCGTGGTGTCCCGCTTTGTCCCCCGCTGTGTCCTCGCTGTGTTTCCTGCTGTGTCCCGCTGTGTACCCCTCTGTGTCCCCCGCTGTGTCCCGCTGTGTACCCCGCTGTGTCCAGCTGCGTCCTCGCTGTGTCCCCTGCTGTCTCCTGCTTTGTCCCACGATGTGTCCCGCTGTGACCCGCTGTGTCCTCGCTGTGTCCCCTGCTGTGTCCCGCTGTGTCCCCGCTGTGTTCCCCGCTTTGTCCCGCTGTGTCCCGCTGTGTACCCTGCTGTGTCCCGCTATGTTCCCGCAGTGTCCCCGCTGTCTCCCGCTGTGTCCCACTGTGTCCCGTAGTGTCCCAGTTTGTCCCGCGCTATGTCCCCCGGTGAGTCCCTGCTGTGTCCCTCTGTGTCCCCCACTGGGTCCGCTGCGTCTACTGCTGTGTCCCCGCTATGTCCCGCTGTGTCCCGATGTGTCCTCGCTCTGTCCCACGCTGTGTTCCGCTGGGTCCTCGCTGTGTCCCCCGATGTGTCCCGTTGTGTACCCAGCTATGTATCCCGCTGTGTCCCGCTGTGTCCTCGCTGTGTTCCCCGCTTTGTCCTGCTGTGTACCCCTCTGTGTCCCCCTCTGTGTCCCGCTGTGTCCCCTGCTGTGTCCCACTGTGTCCCGCTGTGTCCCCCGCTGTGTCCCTGCTGTGTCCCCGCTGTGTCTGGCTGTGTACTGCTGTGTCCTGCTTTATCTCGCTGTGTCCCCGCCGTGTGCCTGCTGTGTCCCGCTGTGTACTCCGTTGTGTCCAGCTGTATCACCGCTGTGTAACGCTGTGTCCCCGCTCTGCCCGCATGTCCTCGCTGTGTCCCCTGCTGTGTCCCGCTGTGTCCCGCTCTGTCCCTGCTGTGTCCCGCTGTGTCCCACTGTGTCCCCGCTGTGTGCCCGCTGTGTCCCGCTGTGTACTCCTTTGTGTCCATCTGTGTTACCGCTGTGTCCCGCTGTGTCCCCTCTCTGTCTCCGCTGTCCCCCGCTGTATCCCTCGCTGTGTCCCGCTCTGTCCCGCTCTGTCCCCCGCTTTATCCCGCTGTGTCCCTGCAGTGTCACCTCTTTTTCCCGCTGTGTCACACTGTGTCCCGTGTTGTTCCCCTTTGTCCTCCGCTGTGTGCCCCACTGAGTCCCCTCTGTGTACCCGCTGTGTTCCGCTGTGTCCTCGCTGTGTCCCCCGCTGTGTCCCGTTGTGTCCCCAGCTGTGGACTTCGCTGTGTCCCGCTGTGTCCCCGCTGTATCAACGCTGTGTCTTGCTGTGTCCCTCTGTGTCCTCGCTGTGTTCCCCTCTGTGTCCCGCTGTGTACCCCTCTGTGTCCCCACTGTGTCCCGCTGTGTCCCGCTGTGTACTGCTGTTTCCCCCGCTGAGTCCCGCTGTGTCCCCGATGTGTCCCAATGTTTCCTCGCTGTGTCCCCCGCTGTGTCCCGTTGTGTCCCCCCTGTGTCCCCCACTGTGTCCCGCTGTTTCCCCCGCTGTGTCCCCCGCTGTGTCAGGCTGTGTCCCCGCTGTATCGATGCTTTGTACCGCTGGGTCCCGCTGAGTCCTCCCTGTGTTCCCCGCTGTGTCCCGCTGTGTCCGGCTGTGTCCCGCTGTGTACTGCTGTGTCCCCCGCTGTGTCCTCGCTGTGTCCCCCCTGTGTCCCGCTGTGTCCCCCCTGTGTCCCCCACTGTGTCCCGCTGTATCCACGCTGTGTTCCCCGCTGTGTCCCGCTGTGTCCCCCGCTGTGTCCCTCGCTGTGTCTTCGCTGTGTCCCCCGCTGAGTCCCGCTGTGTCCTCGCTGGGTCCCCCGCTGTGTCCCGCTGTGTCCCCCGCTGTGTCCCGCTGTGTCCCGCTCTGTCCTTGTGGTGTCCCGCTGTGTCCTGCTGTGTCCTCGTTGTGTCCCCGGCTGTCTCCCGCTCTGTCCCCCGCTGTGTCTCACGCTTTGTCCCTGCTCTGTCCCACTGTGTCCCGCTGTGCCCCCACTGTGTCCCGTTGTGTCCACAGATGTGTACCACGCTGTGTAACGCTGTATCCCCGCTGTATCGACGCTGTGTCCCGCGGGGTCCCGCTGTATCCTCGCTGTGTTCCCTCCTGTGTCCAGCTGTGTCCCGCGCTGTGTCCCCACTGTGTCTCGCTGTGTCCTCCCTGTGTCCCCCGTGTGTCCCTGCTGTTTCCCCGCTGTGTCCCACTGAGGCCCGCTGTGTACAGCTGTGTTTCCCCGCTGAGTCCCTCTGTGTCCCCGCAGTGTCCCAATGTGTCCTCGCTGTGTCCCCCACTGTGTCCCGCTGTGTCCCCCCTTTATCCCACGCTGTGTCCCGCTGTGGCCCCCGCTGTGTCCGCAACTGTGTCCCGCTGTGTCCCGCTG
>NW_012293487.1:0-3214 GCF_000151885.1 Dipodomys ordii | reverse complement strand
ACGCTGAGTCCCGATGTAGTCCCAGCTGTGTCCCAATGTGTCCTCCCTGTGTCCCCCGCTGTGTCCCGCTGTGTCACCCCTGTGTCCCCTGCTGTGTCCCGCTGTGCCCCGCTGTGTCCCCCGCTGTGTCCCCTACTGTGTCCCGCTCTGTCCCGCGCTGTCACCGCTGTGTCCTGCTGTGTCCTCGCTGTGTCCCCCGCTGTCTCCCGCTCTGTCCCCCGCTGTGTCTCACGCTTTGTCCCAGCTGTGTCCCACTGTGTCCCGCTGTGTCCCGCTGTGCCCCCACTGTGTCCCGTTGTGTCCACAGCTGTGTACCACCCTGTGTAACGCTGTGTCCCTGCTGTATCGACGCTGTGTCCCGCTGGGTCCCGCTGTGCCTCGCTGTGTTCACCACTGTGTCCCGCTGTGTCCCTCGCTGTGTCCCCCGCTGTGCCCTCGCTGTGTCCCCCTCTGTGTCCCGCTGTGTCCTGCTGTGTAACCCGCTGTGCCCTCGCTGTGTCCACCGCTGTGTCCCACTGTGTCCTTCTGTGTCCCCTGCTTTGTCCCGCTGTGTCCCCGCAGTGTCCTCGCTGTGTCCCGCTGTGTCACACAGTGTCCCTTGGTGTCCGACTTTGTCCCCCGATGTGTCCCCCACTGAGTCCCCTCTGTGTCGCCGCTGTGTCCCCCCCGTGTCCCCTGCTGTGTCCCTCTGTTTCCCCAGTTGTGTCCCCGCTGTGTCCCGCTGTGTCCTCGCTGTGTCCCCCGCTGTCTCCCGCTCTGTCCCGCGCTGTGTCTCACGCTTTGTCCCCGCTGTGTCCCACTGTGTTTCGCTGTGTCCCGCTGTGCCCCCACTGTGTCCCGTTGTGTCCACAGCTTTGTACCACACTGTGTAACGCTGTGTCCCCGCTGTATCGACGCTGTGTCCCGCTGGGTCCCCCTGTGTCCTCGCTGTGTTCCCTGCTGTGTCCCCCTGTGTCCCACGCTGTGTCCCCTGCTGTGTCCTCGCTGTGTCCCCCGCTGTGTCCCGCCGTGTCCCGCTCTGTCTCCGCTGTGTGCCCGAAGTTTCCCGCTTTCTACTCCATTGTGTCCAGCTGTGTCACCGCTGTGTCCCGCTGTGTCCCTCGCTATGTCCCGCTGTGTCCCCGCAGTGTCCCCGCTGTGTCCCGCTGTGTCACACTGTGTCCCTTGGTGTCCCGCTTTGTCCTCAGCTGTGTCCCCCACTGTGTCCCTTCTGTGTTGCCGCTGTGTCACGCTGTGTCCTCGCTTTGTCCCCCGCTGTCTCCCGCTTTGTCCCCCGCTGTGTCCCGCTCTGTTCCGCTGTGTCCTCACTGTGTCCCCCACTGTGTCCCGCTGTGTCCCGCTGTGTCCACGCTGTGTCCCAAGCTGTGTCCTGCTGTGTCCCACTGTGTACCCCGCTGTGTCCCGCTATGTTCCCAGAGTGTCCCGCAGTGTCCCGCTGTGTCCCGCTGTGTCCTCGCTATGTCCCCCGCTGTGTCACGTTGTGTCCCCAGCTGTGTACCCCGCTGTGTCCCGCTGTGTCCTCGCTATGTCCCCCACTGTGTCACGTTGTGTCCCCAGCTGTGTACCCCGCTGTGTCCCGCTGTGTCCCTGCTGTATCGATGCTTTGTACCGCTGGGTCCCGCTGAGTCCTCCCTGTGTTCCCCGCTGTGTCCCGCTGTGTCCCCCGCTGTGTCCCACTGTGTCTACTGCTGTGTCCCCGCTGTGTCCCGCTGTGTCTCGCTGTGTCCCGCTGTGTCCTCGCTGTGTCCCCCGCTGTGTTCCGCTGTGTCCTCGCTGTGTCCACCGCTGGGTCTCGTTGTGTCCCCAGCTGTGTACTCCACTGTATCCCGCTGTGTCCCCGCTGTATTGACGCTGTGTCCCGCTGGGTCCCTCTGTATCCTCGCTGTGTTCCCCGCTGTGTCCCACTGTGTACCCCTCTGTGTCCCTCACTGTGTCCCGCTGTGTCCCGCTGTGCACTGCTGTGTCCCCCGCTGAGTCCTGCTGTGTCCCCGATGTGTCCCCATGTTTCCTCGCTGTGTCCCCCGCTGTGTCCTGCTGTGTCCCCCCTGTGTCTCGCACTTTGTCCCGTTGTGTCCCGCTGTGTCCCCCGCTGTGTCCCCCGCTGTGTCAGGCTGTGTCCCTCGCTGTGTCACCGCTGTGTCCCGCTGTGTACCCCTCTGTGACCCCAACGTGTCCCGATATGCCCCGCTGTGTACTGCTGTGTCCCCCGCTGTGTCCTCGCTGTGTCCCCCGCTGTTTCCCGCTGTGTCCCCCCTGTGTCGCCCACTGTCCCGCTGTGTCCTCGCTGTGTTCCCCGCTATGTCCCGCTGTGTCCCCCGCTGTGTCCCCCGCTGTGTCCCGCTGTGTCCCCCGGTGTGTCCTGCTGTGTCCCGCTGTGTCCCGCTCTGTTCTTGCTCTGTCCCGCTGTGTCCTGCTGTGTCCTCGTTGTGAACCCCGCTGTCTCCTGCTCTTTCCCCCGCTGTGTCTCACGCTTTGTCCCTGCTCTGTCCCACTGTGTCCCGCTGTGTCCCGCTGTGCCCCCACTGTGTCCCGTTGTGTCCACAGATGTGTACCACGCTGTGTAACGCTGTATTCCCGCTGTATCGACGCTGTGTCCCGCGGGGTCCCGCTGTGTCCCTGCTGTGTTCCCTGCTGTGTCCCGCTGTGTCCCGTGCTGTGTCCCCCTCTGTGTCCCGCTGTGTCCTCGCTGTGTCTCCCGCTGTGTCCTGCTGTGTCCCCCGCTGTGTCCCGCTGTGTCCCGCTCTGTCCCTGCTGTTTCGCGCTGTGTGCCCATTGTTCCTGCTATGTACTCCGTTGTGTCCAGCTGTGTCACCGCTGTGTCCTCGCTGTGTCCCCCGCTGTGTTCCATTGTGTCCTCGCTGTGTCCCCCACTGTGTCCCGTTGTGTCCCCAGCTTTGTACCCCGCTGTGTCCCCGCTGTATCGACGCTGTGTCCCGCTGGATCCCGCTGTTTACTTGCTGTGTTCCCCGCTGAGGTCCGCTGTGTCCCTTCAGTGTCCCAATGTGTCCTCGCTGTGTCCTGCTCTGTCCCGCTCTGTCCCCGCTGTGTCGCGCTGTGTGCCCATTGTTCCTGCTATGTACTCCGTTGTGTCCAGCTGTGTCACCGCTGTGTCCTCGCTGTGTCCCCCACTGTGTCCCGTTGTGTCCCCAGCTGTGTACCCCCGCTGTGTCCCACAAAGTATCGACGCTGTGTCCCGCTGGGTCCCGCTGTTTCC
>NW_012293486.1:0-6550 GCF_000151885.1 Dipodomys ordii | reverse complement strand
GGGACACAGCGGGGAACACAGGGAGGACACAGCGGGACACAGCGTCGATACATCGGGGACACAGCGGGACACAGCGGGGTACACAGCTGGGGACACAACGGGACACAGCAGGGGACACAGCGAGGACACAGCGGGACACAGCGGGACACAGCGGGGACACTGCGAGAACATAGCGGGACACAGCGGGGTACACAGCGGGACACAGCGGGACACAGCTTGGGACACTGCGGGGACACAGCGGGACAAAGCAGGGGACACAGCGAGGACACAGCGGGGACACAGCGGGACACAGCTAGGACACAGCGAGGACACACCGGAACACAGCGGGGGACACAGCGAGGACACAGCGGGACACAGCGGGACACAGCGGGAAACAGTGGGGACCCAGCAGTGGACACAGCGGGACACAGCGGGGGACAGACCGGGACACAGCAGGGTACACAGCTGATGACACAACGGGACACAGTGGGGGACACAGCGGGACACAGCGGGACACAGCGGGGCACAGCGGGGACAGAGCAGGACACAGTGGGGGATACTGAGAGGACACAATGGGGACACAGCAAGACTCAGCCGGGGACACAGCGGGGGACAAAGCGGGACATCACGGGACACAGTGGGACACAGCGGGACACAGCGGGGTCAATGCGGGGACACAGCAGGACAAAGTGGGGGACAAAACGGGACACAGCGGGACACAGCGGGACGCAGCGGGGGACACAGAGCGGGACACAGAGGGGGACACAGCGAGGACACAGCGGGGACACTACGGGAACATAGTGGGACACAGCGGGGCACACAGAGGGACACAGCGGGATAAAGCTTGGGACACAGCGGGAACACAGCAGGACACAGAGGGGGACACAGCGAGGACACAGCGTGACACAGCGTGGGACAAAGCGGGAGACAGCAGGGGACACAGCGAGGACACAGCGGGACACAGCAGCGACACATAGAGGACTCAGCGGGGGACACAGTGGGGGACAGAGCGGGACACAGCGGGACACTGCGGGGCACAGCGGGGGAAACAGCGGGACACAGCGGGGGACCCAGCGGGACACAGCGGGACACAGCGGGACACTGCGGGGCACAGCGGGGGATACAGCGGGACACAGCAGGGGACACAGGGAGGACACAGCTTAACACAGCATGGGACAAAGCGAGGACACAGCGGGACACAGCGAGACACAGCGGGACACAGCGGGGACCCAGCAGTGGACACAGCGGGACACAGCGGGGGACAAAGCGGGACACCACGGAACACAGCAGGACACAGCGTGAAACAGCGGTGAACCTGCGGGGACACAGCGGGACACAGCGGGGGACACAGCGGGACCCAGCGGGACACATCTGGGGACACAGCGGGACACAGCGGGACACAGCGGGGACACAGCGGGACACAGCAGGTCACAGTGGGGGACACAGCGGGACACAGCGGGACACAGCGGGGGACACAGCAGGGACACAGTGGGACACAGTAGGGCTCAGCGTGGGACAAAGCGGGAGACAGCAGAGGACACAGCGAGGACATAGCTGGACACAGCGGGGACACAGAGGGGACTCAGCAGGGGACATAGAGGGAAAAAAGCGGGACACTACGGGACACAGTAGGACACAGCGGGACACAGCGGGGACACTGCGGGACACAGCCAGGAGACACAGCGGTGGACAGCGGGGGACAGAGAAGGGACACAGCGGGACACAGAGGGGACACAGCTGGACACAGAAGGGTACACAGCGGGACACAGCGGACACACAGCGGGGACAGAGCTGGACACAGAGGGACACAGAGGGGACAGAGCGTGACACAGGTGGACACTGAGGGAGACAGAGCGAGGACACAGCCGGACACAGCGAAACACAGCGTGACACAGTGGGGACACAGCAGGGGACACAGCGGGACACAGTGGGGGACACAGTGGGACACAGCGAGATACACAGCAGGGACAAAGAAGGACACAGCGGGGGACACAGCGAGGACACAGCGGGACACAGCGGTGACACAGCGGGACACAGCTGGGGACATTTTGGGACACAGCGGGACACAGAGGGACACAGCAAGGACACAGCGGGGGACAGTGGGGGACACAGCGGGACTCAGCAAGGCACAACGGGGTCACAGCAGTGGACACAGCGGGACACAGCGGGGGACACAGAGGGACACAGCGGGGGACACAGCGGGACACAGCGGGGACACAGCGGGGGACACAGCGGGACACAGCGGAGACAAAGCGGGGACACAGCGGGACACAGCAGGACACAGCGGGGGACACAGCGAGACACAGCGGGACACAGCGGGGGACACTGCAGGGACACATTGGGACACAGTAGGACACAGCGTAGGACAAAGCGGGAGACAGCAGAGGACACAGCGAGGACACAGCTGGACACAGCGGGGACACAGAGGGGACTCAGCAGGGGACATAGTGGGAAAAAAGCGGGACACCACGGGACACAGTGGGACAGAGAAGGGACACAGCGGGACACAGAGGGGACACAGCTGGACACAGGTGGACACTGAGGGAGACAGAGCGAGGACACAGCCGGACACAGCGAAACACAGCATGACACATTGTGGACACAGCCAGGGACACAGCGGGACACAGTGGGGGACACAGCGGGACACAGCAGGGTACACAGCAGGGACAAAGCGGGACACAGCGGGGGACACAGCGAGGACACAGCAGGACACAGCGGTGACAAAGCGGGACACAGCGGGGGACACAGCGAGGACACAGCGGGAAACAGCGGTGACACAGCGAGAGACACAGCGGGGGACACAGCGGGACACAGAGGGGAACAAAGAGAGGACACAGCTGGACACAGCGGGACACAGCGTCGATAGAGCGGGGACAGAGCGGGACACAGCGGTGACACAGCGGGACTCAGCGGGGGACACTGCGGGACCCAGCGGGACCAAGCGGGGACACAGCAAGGACACAGCGGGGGACACAGTGGGACACAGCGGGGGACACAGCGAGGGACACAGCGGGGGACACAGCAGGACAGAGTGGGGAACACAGAGAGGACACAGAGGACCCAGCGGGACACAGCAGGGGACACAGCAGAACACAGCGTGGGAAACAGCGAGGACACAGCGGGACACAGCGAGACACAGCGCGACACAGTGGGGACACAGCAGTAGACACAGCGAGACACAGCGGGGGACACAGCGGGGACACTGCAGGAACATAGTGGGACACTGCGGGGCACACAGCGGGACACAGCGGGATAAAGCTTGGGACACAGCGGGAACACAGCAGGACACAGCGGGGGACACAGCGAGGACACAGCGGGACACAGGGGGACACAGCCTGGGACAAAGCGGGAGACAGCAGGGGACACAGCGAGGACACAGCAGGACACAGCGTCGACACATAGAGGACTCAGCGGGGGACACAGTGGGGGACAGAGCGGGACACAGCGGGACACTGCGGGGCACAGCGGGGGACACAGCGGGACACAGCGGGGGACCCAGCGGGACACAGCGGGACACAGCGGGACACTGCGGGGCACAGCGGGGGACACAGCGGGACACAGCAGGGGACACAGGGAGGACACAGCTTAACACAGCATGGGACAAAGCGAGGACACAGCGGGACACAGCGAGACACAGCGGGACACCGCGGGGACCCAGCAGTGGACACAGTGGGACACAGCGGGGGACAAAGCGGGACACCAAGGAACACAGCAGGACACAGCGTGAAACAGCGGTGAACCTGCGGGGACACAGCGGGACACAGCGGGGGACACAGCGGGACACAGCGGGGGACACAGCGGGACACAGCGTCTATAGAGCGGGGACACAGCGGGACACAGCGGTGACACAGCGGGACCCAGCAGGACCCAGCGGGGAAACAGGGGGGACATAGCCGGACACAGCGAGGACACAGCGGGACACAGCGGGACACTGCGGGGCACAGCGGGGGACACAGCGGGACACAGCGGGGGACACAGGGAGGACACAGCTGAACACAGCATGGGACAATGCGAGGACACAGCGGGAAACAGCGAGACACAGCGGGACCCAGCGGGGACCCAGCAGTGGACACAGCGGGACACAGCGGCGGACAAAGCAGGACACCACGGAACACAGCAAGACACAGCGTGATACAGCGGTGAACCTGCGGGGACACAGCGGTACACAGCGGGGGACACAGCGGGACACAGCGGGGGACACAGCCGGACACAGCAGGGACACAGCGGGGACACAGCGAGACACAGAGGGACACAGTGGGGACACAGCAGTAGACACAGCGGGACACAGTGGGGGACACAGCAAGACACAGCGGGGAACACAGCGAGGACACAGCGGGGACCCAGCGGGACCCAGCAGGACACAGCGGGGCACACAGCGGGACACAGCTTGGGACACAGCGGGAACACAGCAGGACACAGCGGGGGACACAGCGAGGACACAGCGGGACACAGCGGGACACAGCGTGGGACAAAGCGGGAGATAGCAGGGGACACAGCGAGGACACAGCGGGACACAGCGGCGACACATAGAGGACTCAGCGGGGGACACAGTGGGGAACAGAGCGGGACACAGCGGGACCCAGCGGGGACAAAGCATGAGACACAGCGGTGGACAGAGCGGGAGACAGAGGCGAACACAGCGAGGACACAGCGGGACACAGCGGGGACACAAAGGTGGCTCAGGGGGGGCCACAGCGGGGGACAAAGCGGGACACCACGGAACACAGCGGGACACAGCGTGAAACAGCGGTGAACCTGCGGGGACACAGCGGGACACAGCGGGGGACACAGCGGGACACAGCGGGGACACAGTGGGGACACAGCGGGACCCAGCAGGACACAGCAGGACACAGCAGGACACAGCGGGGGACACAGCGGGACACAGCGGGGGACACAGCGGGACACAGCGGGACACAGCGGGGGACACAGCGGGAGACAAAGAGGGACACCACGGAACACAGCGGGACACAGCAGGAAACAGCAGAGACACTGTGGGGACACAGTGGGACACAGCGGGGGACACAGCGGGACACAGAGGGGGACAGAGTGGGACACAGTGGGGGACACAGCTGGACACAGCAGGGGAAACAGTGGGGGACACAGCGGGACACAGCGGGACACAGCGAGGACACAGCGGGACAGAGCGGGACACTGCAGGGCACAGCGGGGGACACAGCCGGACACAGCGGAGGACACAGCGAGGATACAACGGAACACAGAGTGGGACACAGTGAGGAGACAGCGGGAAACAGCGGGACACAGCCGGGTCCCAGCAGTGGACACAGCGGGACACAGAGGGGGACACAGCAGGACACAGCGGGGGACACATGGAGGACTCAGCGGGACAAAGCGGGGACACAGCGGCGACTCACCGGGGGACACAGCGGGGGACAAAGCGGGACACCAGAGAACACAGTGGGAACAGCGGGACACAGCGGGGAAACTGCGGGGACACAGGGAGACAAAGCGTGGGACACATAGGGACACAGCGGGGGACACAGTGGGGGACACAGCGGGACACAGCGGGACACAGCAGGGGGACACAGCGAGGACAACAAGGAACACAGCGGGACACAGCGGGAAACAGAGGGGAACCTGCGGGGACACAGTGGTACACAGTGGGGGACACAGTGGGAAACAGCGGGGGACACAGCGGGACACAGTGGGGGACAAAGCCAGGACACAGCAGGACACAACGGGACACAGCAGGGGGACACAGCGAGGACACCACGGAACACAGCGGGACACAGCGGGAAACAGAGGGGAACCTGCGGGGACACAGTGGTACACAGTGGGGGACACAGTGGGAAACAGCGGGGGACACAGCGGGACACAGTGGGGGACAGAGCGTGGTACACAGCGAGACACAGCGGGGACAAAGCTGGACACAGCGGGGTACACAGAGGGACACAGCTGGGACACATCGGGGAAACAGCGTGACACAGCAGGACACAGTGGGAAACAGCGGGGGACACAGCGAGGACACAGCGGCACACAACGGGGGACACAGCAAGGACACAGTGGGACACAGTGGGGGACACAGCAAGACATAGCGGGGGACACAGCGGGGGACACAGAGGGACACAACGGGACTCAGCGGGGGACACAGCAGTACACAGCGGGACACAGCGGGGACACAGCAGGGACACAGCGGGGGACACAGGGATGACCCAGCGGGACCCAGCGGGACCCAGCGTCGATACAGCAGGGACACAGCGGGACACAGAGGGTAAAAAAGCGAGGACACAGCGGAACACAGCGGGGACACAGCCGTAGACACAGCGGGAAACAGTGGCGGACACAGCGGGACACAGCGGGGAACACAGCGAGGACACTGCGGGACCCTGCGCGACACAGCGTCGATACAGCGGGGACAGAGCGTTACACAGCGAAGTACACAGTTGTGAACACAGCGGGACACAGAGCGACACAGTGGGACACAGCAGGCACAAAGCTTGAGACACAGCGGGGTACAGAGCGGGAGACAGCGGGGGACACAGCGAGGACACAGCGGGACACAGCGCTGACACTGCGGGGGACACAGCGGTACACAGCGGGGAACACAGCGGGG
>NW_012293485.1:0-2340 GCF_000151885.1 Dipodomys ordii | reverse complement strand
CAGCTCTGCTGTGTCCTCGCTGTGTCCCCGCTGTGTCCCGCTCTTTCCTCCCTGTGTCGCCTGCTGTGTCCCGCTGTGTCCCCCGCTGTGTCCCCCGCTGTGTCCCACTGTGTCCCCCGCTGTGTCCCCTGCTGTGTCCCGCTGTGTCCCCCGCTGTGTCCCCCGCTGTGTCCCGCTGTGTCCCTCTGTGTCCTCGCTGTATCCCCCGCTCTGTCCCGCTGTGTCCTCACTGTGTCCCCCGTTGTGTCCCGCTGTGTCCCCCACTGTGTCCGACTGTGTTACGCTGTGTCCCGCTCTGTCACCGATGTGTCCCGCTGTGTCCCGCTGTGTCCCCCCTGAGTCCTGCAGTGTCCTCTGCTCTGTCCCCCGCTTTGTCCGGCTATGTCCCCCACTGTCCCCCTCTGTGTCCCGCTTTGTCCCCCACTTTGTCCCGCTGTGTGTCCGCAGTGTCCCCGCTTTGTCCCGCTGTGTGCCTGCAGTGTCCCCGCTTTGTCCCGCTTTGTCCCACTGTGTCCCGTGGTGTCCCGCTTTGTCCCCGGCTGTGACCCCACTGAGTCCCATCTGTGTCCCTGCTGTGTCCCATTGTGTCCTCGCTGTATCCCCCGCTGTCTTCCACTTGTCCCACGCTGTGTCCCACTGTGTCCTCGGTGTGTCCCTTGCTGTGTTTCGCTGTGTCCCTGCTGTGTCCCCCGCTGTGTCCCGCTGTGTGCCCCGCTGTGTCCCCCGCTGTGTCCCTGCTGTGTCTCGCAGTGTCCTCGGTGTATCCCCTGCTGTGTACCGCTGTGTCCTCCGCTGTGTCCCCCGCTGTGTCCTGCTGTGTCCCCCACTGTGTCCCCGCTGTGTCCTCCGCTGTATCCCCAACTGTGTCCCCAACTATGTCCCCACTGTGTCCCCGCTGGGTCCCGCTAGGTCCCGCTGGGTCCCCTACTGTGTCCCCGCTGTGTCCCGCTGTGTCCCGCTGTGTCCCCCATTGTGTCCCCGCAGTGTCCCCACTGTGTCCCCGCTCGGTCTCGCTGGGTCCCCTGCTGTGTCCCGTTCTGTCCCTTGCTGTGTCCCCGCTGTGTCCCACTGTGTCCTGCTCTGTCCCCGCTGTGTCCCGCTGTGTCCCGTTGTGTCCCACGCTGTGTCCCCCGCTGTGTCCCTGTTGTGTCCCCCACTGTGTCCCCCGCTGTGTCCCCACTGTGTCCCCGCTCGGTCCCGCTGTGTCCCTCTGTGTACTGCTGTGTTCCCCGCTGAGTCCCGCTATGACCCCGCTGTGTCCCGCTGTGTCCTCCCTGTGTCCCCCGCTGTGTCCCGCTGTATCCCCTGCTGTGTCCCGCTGTGTCTACTGCTGTGTTCCTGCTGTGTCCCGCTGTGTCCCGCTGTGTCCCCCTGTGTCCTCGCTGTGTCCCACGCTGTGTTCCGCTGTGTCCTCGCTGTGTCCCCTGATGTGCCCCGTTGTGTCCCCAGCTGTGTACCCCGCTGTGTCCCGCTGTGTCCCCACTGTATCGACGCTGTGTCCCGCTGGGTCCCACTGTGTCCTCGCTATGTCCACCACTGTGTCCCGCTGTGTCCACCGCTGTGTCCCGCTGTGTCCCCGCTCTGTCCCTCTGTGTCCACTGCTGTGTCCCCACTGTGTCCCGCTGTTTCCCCCGGTGTGTCCTGCTGTATCCTCGCTGTGTTCCCCGCTGTATCCCGCTGTGTACCGCTCTGTGTCCCCCGCTGTGTCCCGGTCTATCCCCCGCTTTGTCCCTGATGTGTCCCCGCTGTGTCCCGCTGTGTCCCTCTGTTTACTGCTGTGTCCCCCGCTGAGTCCCGTTGTGACCCCGCTGTGTCCCAATGTGTCCTCGCTGTGTCCCGCTGTGTCCCCCGCTTTGTCCCTGATGTGTCCCCGCTGTGTCCCGCTGTGTCCCGCTGTGTACTGCTGTGTCCCCCGCTGAGTCCCACTATGTACCCGCTGTGTCCCAATGTGTCCTCGCTGTGTCCCCGCTGTGTCCCGCTCTGTCCACTGCTGTGTCCCCGCTGTGTCCCGCTGTGTCCTCTGATGTATCCCGCTGTGTCGTCGCTGTGTTCCCAGCTGTGTCCTGCTGTGTCACGCTGTGTCCTCCGCTGTGTCCTGCTGTGTCCCCGCGGTGTCGCCCACTGTGTCCCGCTGTGTCCCGCTGTGTACCCCGCTGTGTCCTACTATGTTCCCGTAGTGTCCCCGCTGTGTCCCGTTGTGTCCCGCTTTGTCCCGTGCTGTCCCTCTTTGTCCCCCGCTGTGTTCCCCGGTGAGTCCCCGCTGTGTCCCCGCTGTGTCCTGCTGTGACCTCCCTGTGTCCCCTGCTGTGTCCCGCTGTGTTCCCCGCTGTGTCCCTGATG
>NW_012293484.1:0-4212 GCF_000151885.1 Dipodomys ordii | reverse complement strand
CCGTTGTGTCACGCTGTGTCTCGCTGTGTCCCGCTGTGTCCTCGCTGTGTCCCTCGCTGTGTTCCGCTGTGTCCTCGCTGTGTCCCCCGCTGTGTCCCCGCTGTATCGACGCTGTGTCCCGCTGTGTCCTCGCTGTGTTCCCCGCTGTGTCCCGCTGTGTATCCCTCTGAGTACCCCGCTGTGTCCTGCTGTGTCCTGCTGTGTACTGCTGTGTCCCCCGCTGAGTCCTGCTATGTCCCCGGTGTATCCCAATATGTCCTCGCTGTGTGCGCCGCTGTGTCCTGCTGTGTACCGCTGTGTTCCCCGCTGTCTCCCGTTGTGTCCCGCTGTGTCCCCCGCTGTGTCCCCCTGTATTCCCCGCTGTGTCCCGCTGTTTCCTTACTGTGTCCCTCGCTGTGTGCCGCTGTGTCCTCGCTGTGCCCCCCTCTGTGTCCCGCTGTGTCCTGCTGTATCACGCTGTTTCCCCGCTGTGTCCCCGCTGTGTCCCTCTGTGTACCCCGCTGTGTCCAGCTTTGTTCCCGCTGGGTCTCGCTGTGTTTCACGCTCTGTCCCCCACTGTGTCCCACTGTGTCCCCTGCTGTGTCCTGCTGTGTCCTGCTGTGTCCCCCGCTGTGTCCTGCTGTGTCCCCGCAGGGTCACCTCTGTTTCCGGCTTTGTCCCGCTGTGTTCCCTGGTGTCCCGCTTTTTCCCCCGCTGTGTCCCCCGCTGAGTCCCTGCTTCGTCACCGGCTGTGTCTCACGCTTTGTCCCCGCTGTGTCCCACTGTGTCCCGCTGTGTCCCGCTCTGCTCCCACTGTGTCCCGTTGTGTCCACAGCTGTGTACCACGCTATGTAAAGCTGTGTCCCTGCTGTATCGACGCTGTGTCCCGCTGTGTCCTCGCTGTGTCCTCGCTGTGTTCCCCGCTGTGTCCGGCTGTGTCCCCCCTGTGTCCCCCGCTGTGTCCCGCTGTGTCCAGCTGTGTCCCTCCCTGTGTCCCCCGCTGTGTCCCCCGCTGTGTCCCACTGTGTCCCCCGCTGTGTCCCCCGCTGTGTCCCGCTGTGTCCCCCGCTGTGTCCCCCGCTGTGTCCCGCTGTGTCCTCGCTGTATTCCCCGCTCTGTCCCGCTGTGTCCTCACTGTGTCCCCCGTTGTGTCCCGCTGTGTCCGACTGTGTTACGCTGTGTCCCGCTCTGTCACCGATGTGTCCCGCTGTGTCCCGCTGTGTCCCCCCTGAGTCCTGCAGTGTCCCCTGCTCTGTCCCCCGCTTTGTCCGGCTGTGTCCCCCACTGTGTCCCGCTGTGTCCCGCTTTGTCCCCCACTTTGTCCCGCTGTGTGCCCGCAGTGTCCCCGCTTTGTCCCGCTGTGTGCCCGCAGTGTCCCCGCTTTGTCCCGCTATGTCCCACTGTGTCCCGTGGTGTCCCGCTTTGTCCCCGGCTGTGACCCCACTGAGTCCCATCTGTGTCCCTGCTGTGTCCCGTTGTGTCCTCGCTGTATCCCCCGCTGTCTTCCACTTGTCCCACGCTGTGTCCCACTGTGTCCTCGGTGTGTCCCTTGCTGTGTTTCGCTGTGTCCCCGCTGTGTCCCCCGCTGTGTCCCGCTGTGTGCCCTGCTGTGTCCCCCGCTGAGTCCCTGCTGTGTCTCGCAGTGTCCTCGGTGTATCCCCTGCTGTGTACCGCTGTGTCCTCCGCTGTGTCCCCCGCTGTGTCCTGCTGTGTCCCCCACTGTGTCCCCGCTGTGTCCTCCGCTGTATCCCCAACTGTGTCCCCAACTATGTCCCCACTGTGTCCCCACTGGGTCCCGCTAGGTCCCGCTGGGTCCCCTAATGTGTCCCTGCTGTGTCCCGCTGTGTCCCGCTGTGTCCCCCACTGTGTCGCCCGCAGTGTCCCCACTGTGTCCCCGCTCGGTCCCGCTGTGTCCCTCTGTGTACTGCTGTGTCCCCCGCTGAGTCCCGCTGTGACCCCGCTGTGTCCCGCTGTGTCCTCCCTGTGTCCCCCGCTGTGTCCCGCTGTATCCCCTGCTGTGTCCCGCTGTGTCTACTGCTGTGTTCCTGCTGTGTCCCGCTGTGTCCCGCTGGGTCCCACTGTGTCCTCGCTATGTCCACCACTGTGTCCCGCTGTGTCCACCGCTGTGTCCCGCTGTGTCCCCACTCTGTCCCTCTGTGTCCACTGCTGTGTCCCCACTGTGTCCCGCTGTTTCCCCCGCTGTGTCCCGCTGTGTCCTCGCTGTGTTCCCCGCTGTATCCCGCTGTGTACCGCTCTGTGTCCCACGCTTTGTCCCGCTGTGTCCCCCTCTGTGTCCCGTTGTGTCCTTGCTGTCTCCCGCTGTGTCCCTCTGTGTACTGCTGTGTCCCCCGCTGAGTCCCGTTGTGACCCCGCTGTGTCCCAATGTGTCCTCGCTGTGTCCCCCGCTGTGTCCCGCTATGACCCTCAGGGTCACCGCTGTTTCCCACTGTGTCCCACTGTGTTCCGTGTTGTCCAGCTTTATCCCCCGCTGTGTCCCCCCCTAAGTCCCCGCTGTATCCCCGCTGTGTCCAGCTGTGTCCTCGCTGTGTCCCCAGCTGTCTCCCGCTCTGTACCCCGCTGTGTCTCATGCTTTGTCCCTGCTGTGTCCCACTTTGTCCCGCTGTGTGCCGCTGTGCCCCCACTGTGTCTGGATGTGTCCACAGCTGTGTACCACGCTGTGTAACGCTGTGTCCCCACTGTATCGACGCTGTGTCCGGCTGGTTCCCACTGTGTCCTCGCTGTGTTCCCTGCTGTGTCCCGCTGTGTCCTCGCTGTGTTCCCCGCTGTATCCCGCTGTGTCCCCCGCTGTGTCACGCTGTGTCCCGATGTGTCCCGCTCTGTCCCTGCTGTGTCCCGCTGTGTCCTGCTGTGTCCCCGCTGTGTGCCCGCTGTGTCCCGCTGTGTCCCCCGGTTTGTCCCGCTGTGTCTCGCTGTGTCCCGCTGTGTCTCGCTGTGTCCCAGCTGTGTCCAGCAGTGTCCCGCAGTGTCCCCGCTGTGTGCCCGCTGTGTACCGCTGTGTAACCTGCTGTGTCCAGCTGTGTCCCCCGCTGTGTCCAGCTTTGTCCCCGCTGTGTCTCGCTATGTCCCACGTTCTGCCCCCCACTGTGTACCGCTGTGTACCGCTGTGTCCTCGCTGTGTCCCCTGCTGTCTCCCGCTCTGTCCCCCGCTGTGTCTCACGCTTTGTCCCCGCTGTGTCCCACTGTGTCCCACTGTGTCCCGCTGTGCTCCCACTGTGTCCCATTGTGTCCACAGCTGTGTACCCCGCTATGTAAAGCTGTGTCCCTGCTGTATCGACGCTGTGTCCCGCTGTGTCCCGCTGTGTCCTCGCTGTGTTCCCCGCTGTGTCCTCGCTGTGTCCCCCGCTGTGTCCGGCTGTGTCCCCCCTGTGTCCCCCGCTGTGTCCCGCTGTGTCCAGCTGTGTCCCTCCCTGTGTCCCCCGCTGTGTCCCGCTGTGTCCCGCGCTGTGTCCCGCTGTGTCCTCGTTGTGTCGCCCGTTGTGTAGTGCTGTGTCCCTCTGTGTCCCCTGCTGTGTCCCCCGCTGTGTCCCGCTGTGTCCCCGCTGTGTCCCGCTGTGTCCACTAATGTGTCCCCGCTGTGTCCCGCTGTGTCCCCTGATGTATCCTGCTGTGTCGTCGCTGTGTCCCCAGCTGTCTCCTGCTCTGTACCCCGCTGTGTCTCATGCTTTGTCCCTGCTGTGTCCCACTGTGTCCCGCTGTGTCCCGCTGTGCCCCCACTGTGTCTGGTTGTGTCCACAGCTGTGTACCACGCTGTGTAACGCTGTGTCCCCACTGTATCGACGCTGTGTCCGGCTCGTTCCCACTGTGTCCTCGCTGTGTTCCCTGCTGTGTCCCGCTGTGTCCTCGCTGTGTTCCCCACTGTGTCCCGCTGTGTCCCTCTGTGTACTGCTGTGTCCTTCGCTGAGTCCCGTTGTGACCCCGCTGTGTCCCAATGTGTCTTCGCTGTGTCCCCCGCTGTGTCCTGCTATGACCCTCAGGGTCACCGCTGTTTCCCACTGTGTCCCACTGTGTTCCGTGTTGTCCAGCTTTATCCCCCGCTGTGTCCCCCGCTGAGTCCCCGCTGTATCCCCGCTGTGTCCCGCTGTGTCCTCGCTGTGTCCCCAGCTGTCTCCCGCTCTGTACCCCGCTGTGTCTCATGCTTTGTCCCTGCTGTGTCCCACTGTGTCCCGCTGTGCCCCCACTGTGTCTGGTTGTGTCCACAGCTGTGTACCACAG
>NW_012293483.1:0-4818 GCF_000151885.1 Dipodomys ordii | reverse complement strand
GAAGAAGCAGTAGAAGCAGAAGATGCAGAAGCAGGAGAAGCTGATTCAGAAGAAAAAGAATAAGCAAAAGAAGCAGAAGCAGAAGCAGTGAGAGAAGCAGAAGAAGAAGAAGGAGAAGGAGCAGCAGAAGGAGAAGCAGAAGCAGAAGGAGAAGCAGCAGAAGAAGTAGAACCAGAAATTCAGGCAGGAGAAACAGAAGAAGCAGAAGCAGAATGAGAAGCAAAAAGAGAAGCACAAGGAGTAATAAAAGAAGCAGCGGAAGGAGAAGCAGCAGAAGAAGCAGAAAAACAAGCAGGAGAAGCAGAAGCAGAAAGAGAATTAGAAGCTGAAGAAGCAGAACCAGAAGAAGAAGCAGTAGAAGCATAAGAAGCAGAAGCAGGAGAAGCAGAAGCAGAAGAAAAAGAAGAAGCATAAGAAGAAGAAATAGAAGCAGAGGGAGAAACAGAAGAAGGAGAAGGAGCAGCAGAAGGTGAAGCAGAAGGAGATGCAGAAGCAGAAAGAGAAGCAGAAACAGAAGGAGAAGTTGGAGAATCAGAAGAAGCAGAAGCAGATAGAGAAGCAGAAGAGGGAGAAGGAGAAGCAGAAGCAGAAGGACAAGCAGGAGAAGCAGAAGAAGCAGAAGCGGGAGAAGGAGAAGAAGAAGAAGAAACAGAAGAAGGAGAAGGAGCAGAAGGAGAAGCAGAAGCAGAAGGAGACGCAGAAAGAGAAGCAGAAAAAGCAGAAGAAGCAGTAGCAGGAGAAGCAGAAGCAGAAAAAGAGAAGAAGCCGAAGAATCAGAAGGAGAACCTGAAGCAGAAGGAGAAGCAGAAGCAGCAGAAGCTGGAAAACCAGAAGAAGAAGAAACCGAACAAGCAGAAGAAGCAGAAGCAGAAAGAGAAGCAGAAGAAGAGGGAGAAAGAGAAGGATTAGGAGTAGGAAGAGCAGAAGCAGAATAAGAAGCAGAAAGAGAAGCAGAAGGAGAAGCAGAAGGAGAAACAGAATCAGAAGCAGGAGAAGCAGAAGCAGAAAGAGAAGCACAAGAAGGAGGAATTGAAGGAGAAGGAGAATGAGACGGAGAAGCAGAAGGAGAAGAAGGAGAAGGAGAAGAAGAAGAAGCAGGAGAAGCAGAAACACAAGAAACAGAAAAAGCAGAAGAAGCAGAAGAAGCAGCAGCAGGAGAAGCAGAAGAAGAAGAAGGAGAAGGAGAAAGAGAAGGATTAGGAGTAGGAGAAACAGAAGGATAAGCAGAAGCAGAAAGAGAACCAGAAGGAGAAGCAGGAGAAGCAGAAGCAGGAGAAGCAGAAGCAGAATGAAAAGCAGAAGAAGGAGAAATTGAAACAGAAGAAGATGCAGAAGGAGAAGCAGAAGCAGAAGGAGAAGCAGAAGAAGGAGAAGCAGAAAGAGAAGCATAAGGAGAAACAGACGGAGAAGCAGGAGAAGCAGAAGCAGGAGAAGCAGAATCAAAAGAAATAGAAGAAGGATAAGAAGCAGAAGCAGAAAGAGAAGCACAAACAGAAGGAGAAGCAGAAATAGAAGCAGAAGAAGCAAAAGCAGAACCTGAATCAGAAGGAGAAGCAGGAGAAGCAGAAAAAGCAGAATCTGGAGAAGAAGGAGAACCAGAAGGAGAAGCAGAAGCAGAAAGAGAAGCAAAAGCAGAAGGAGAAGCAGAAAGAGAAGCAGAAGAAACAGAAGAAGCAGAAGCAGAAGCAGTAGCAGAAGAAGTTGAAGATGCAGAAGCAGATAGAGAAGCAGAAGGAATAGCAGAATAACGACAAGGAGAAACAGAAGGAGAAGAAGAATAAGAAGCAGTAGGAAAAGCAGGAAAAACAGAAGAAGCAGAAACAGACGGACAAGCAGAAGAAGGAGAAGCAGAAGCAGAAGAAGAAGCAGAAGGAAAAGCACAAGCAGAAGGAGATGCAGAAGGAGTAGCAGGAGAAGCAGAAGAAGCAGAAGCAGAAGGAGAAGCAGAAGGAGAAGAAGCAGAATCAGAAGAAGCAGAAGGAGAAGTAGAAAGAGAAGCCGACGAAGAGAAGCAGAAGGAGAAGCAGGAGAAGCAGAAGAAGCAGAGCGGGAGATGCAGAAGAAGAAGAAATAGAAGAAATAGAAGGAGCAGAAGCAGAAGGAGGAGCAGAAGCAGAAGGAGAAGCAGAAAGAGAAGCAGGAAAAGCAGAAGAAGCAGAAGCAGAAGAAACAGGAGAAGGACAAGAAGCAGAAGGAGAAGCAGAAACAGTAGGAAAAGCAGAAAGAGAAGGAGGGGAAGCAGAAGAAGCAGAAGCAGGAGAACCAGAAGCATAAGAATCCGAAGAAGCAGAAGCAGAACCTGAAGCAGAAGGAGAAGCAGGAGAAGCAGAAGAAGAAGAATCTGGAGAAGCAGAAGGAGAAGCTGAAGGAGAAGCAGAAGCAGAAACAGAATCAAAAGGAGAAGGAGAAGCGGAAGAAACAGAAGAAGCAGAAGCAGTAGCAGTTGCAGCAGAAGCAGAAGGAGAAGCAAAAGTAAAAGCAGAAGAACGAGAAGGAGAAACAGAAGGAGAAGCAGAAGGAGAAGCAGAAGAAGCAGAAGGAGAAGCAGAAGGAGAAACAGAAGCAGAAGAAGCAGCAGAAGGAGAAGCAGAAGCAGAAGAAGATGCAGAAGGAGAAGCAGGAGAAGCAGAAGAAGCAGAAGCAGAAGTAGAAGGAGAAGTAGGAGAAGGAGAAGGAAGAGCCGCAGAAGCAAAACCAGAAGTAGAAGAAGAAGCAGAAGCAGAATGAGAAGCAGAAAGAGAAGCAGTAGAAGAAGAAGAAGCAGGAAAAGCAGAAGCAGACGAAAGAGAAGAAGAAGAAGAAGAAGAAGAAGAAGAAGAAGAAGAAGAAGAAGAAGAAGAAGAAGAAGAAGAAGAAGAAGAAGAAGAAGAAGAAGAAGAAGAAGAAGGAGAACGAGAAGGAGGAGAAGGAGAAGGAGAAGAAGAAGAAGAAGAAGAAGAAGAAGAAGAAGAAGAAGAAGAAGAAGAAGAAGAAGAAGAAGAAGAAGAAGAAGATGATGAAGAAGATGATGACGATGAAGAAGAAGAAGAAGGAGAAGGAGAAGGAGAAAGAGAAGGAGAAGCAGTAGAAGCAGAAGAAGCAGAAGCAGGAGAAGCAGAAGCAGGAGAAGCAGAAGCAGAAGAAATAGAATAAGCATAAGAAGCAGAATCAGAGGGAGAAGCAGAAGAAGGAGAAGCAGAAGCAGAAGAAGCAGCAGAAGGAGAAGCAGAAGCAGAAGAAGATGCAGAAGGAGAAGCAGGAGAAGCAGAAGAAGGAGAAGGAGAAGGCGAAAGAGAAGGATTAGGAGTAGGAGAAGCAAAAGGATAAGCAGAAGCAGAAAGAGACGCAGAAGGAGAAGCAGCACGAGAAGTAGGAGAAGCAGGAGAAGCAGAAGCAGGAGAAGCAGAAGAAACAGAAGACGCAGAAGCAGAATGAGAAGCAGAAGGAGAAATTGAAGCAGAAGCAGAAGGAGAAGCAGAAGCAGAAGCAGAAGAAGGAGAAGGAGAAGCAGAAAGAGAAGCAAAAGCAGAAGGAGAAGCAGAAGGAGAAGTAGAAGAAACAGAAGAAGCAGACGCAGTAGCAGAAGCAGCAGAAGAAGCAGAAGCAGAAGGAGAAGCAGAAGGAAAAGCAGAAGAACGAGAAGGAGAAGGAGAAGGAGAAACAGAAGGAGAAGCAGAAAGAGAAGCAGAAGAAGGAGCAGGAGAAGGAAAAGCAGCAGGAGAAGCAGAAAGAGCAGCAGAAGGAGAAGCAGGAGAAGCAGAAACAGGAGAAGCATAAGCAGAAGAAACAGGAGAAGGACAAGAAGGCGAAGCAGAAGGAGAAGCAGAAAAAAAGGAAAAGCATAAGGAGAAGCAGGAGAAGCAGAAGAAGCAGCAGCAGGAGAAGCAGAAGCAGAAGAAGCCTAAGTAACAGAAGGAGAACCTGAAGCAGAAGGAGAAGCAGGAGAAGGAGAAGAAGCAGAATCTGGAGAAGCAGAAGGAGAAGCAGAAGCAGAAAGAGAAGCAGACGAAGAGAAGCAGAACGAGAAGCAGGAGAAGCAGAAGAAGAAGAAACAGAAGAAGGAGAAGTAGCAGAAGTGGAAGTAGAAGCAGAAGGAGAAGCAGAAAGAGAAGCAGAAACAGAAGGAGAAGCAGAAAGAGAAGGAGGGGAAGCAGAAGAAGCAGAAGCATAAGAATCCGAAGAAGCAGAAGCAGAACCTGAAGCAGGAGAAGTAGAAGAAGCAGAATCTGGAGAAGCAGAATGAGAAGCAGAAGCAGAAGCAGAAAGAGAATCAAAAGCAGAAGTAGAAGCAGAAGAAACAAAAGAAGCAGAAGCAGTAGTCATTGTAACAGAAGCAGAAGGAAAAGCAGTAGGAAAAGCAGAAGAACGAGCAGGAGAAAGAGAAGCAGAAGGAGAAGCAGAAGGAAAAGCAGAAGAAGGAGAAGGAGAAGCAGAAACAGAAGAAGCAGCAGAAGGAGAAGCAGAAGCAGAAGAAGATGCAGAAGGAGAAGCAGGAGAAGCAGAAGAAGCAGAAGCAGAAGGAGAAGCAGAAGTAGGAGAAGGAGAAGGAAGGGCAGCGAAGCAATACGAGAAGCAGAAGGAGAAGCAGAAGAATGGGAAGAAGAAAGAGAAGCAGGAGAAGCACAATTGCAGAAGCAGGAGAAGCAGAAACAGATGATTTAGAAGAAGAAGAAGATGAAGAAGAAGATGAAGAAGATGAAGAAGAAGAAGAAGAAGATGTTTTTTATGTTGATTTTTTTTAATTTTATTTTTTTTTTTTTCTATTTTTTTTTTTATCTGTTTTTTTATTTTTTCTTTTTTTTCTTTATCTTTGTGTTCTTCGCCTGTTTTTATTTTTTT
>NW_012293482.1:0-6554 GCF_000151885.1 Dipodomys ordii | reverse complement strand
AGAAGCAGAAGCAGGAGAAGCAGAAGGAGAAGAAACAGGAGAAGGACAAGAAGCAGAAAGAGAAGCAGTAGAAGCAGAAGAGGCAGGAAAAGCAGAAGCAGAAGAAAGAGAAGAAGAAGAAGACGAAGAAGAAGAAGAAAAAGAAGCAGCAGCATAAGGAGAAGCATAAGGAGAAGCATAAGGAGAAGTATAAGGAGAAGCAGTAGAAGGAGAAGAAGCAGAAGCAGGAGAAGCTGAAGCAGAAGAAAAAGAATAAGCAAAAGAAGCAGAAGCAGTGAGAGAAGCAGAAGATGGAGAAGGAGAAGGAGCAGCAGAAGGAGAAGCAGAAGCAGAAAGAGAAGCAGAAACAGAAGGAGAACAAGATGGAGAAGCAGGAGAATCAGAAGAAACAGAAAGAGAAGGAGAAGAAGGAGAAGCAGAAGTAGAATCCGAAGAAACAGAAGAAGAAGAAGCAGAAGAAACAGAAGCAAAAGAAACAGAAGAAGGAGAAGAGCAGAAGCAGAAGCAGAAGGAGAAGCAGAAGCAGAAGGAGAAGCAGAAAGAGAAGCAGGAGAACCAGAAGAAGCAGGAGAAGCAGAAGCAGAAGAAACAGGAGAAGCCGAAGAAGCAGAAGCAGAATCTGAAGCAGAAGGAGAAACAGAAGAAGCACAATCTGAAGCAGAAGCAGAAGAAACAGAAATAGTAGAATAAGCAGAAGCAGAAGCACCAGGACAAGCAGAAGAACAAGAAGGAGAAGGCGAAAGAGAAGGATTAGGAGTAGGAGAAGCAAAAGGATAAGCAGAAGCAGAAAGAGACGCAGAAGGAGAAGCAGCAGGAGAAGTAGGAGAAGCAGGAGAAGCAGAAGCAAGAGAAGCAGAAGAAATAGAAGACGCAGAAGCAGAATGAGAAGCAGAAGGAGAAATTGAAGCAGAAGGAGAAGCAGGAGGAGAAGCTGAAGAAGGAGAAGGAGAAGCAGGAAGAGAAGCAGAAAGAGAAGCACAACGAGAAGCAGGAGAAGCAGAAGCAGGAGAAGCAGAAGCAGAAGAAACATAAGAAGGAGAAGAAGCAGAAGCAGAAGCAGAAACAGAAGGAAAAGCAGAAATAGAAGCAGGAGCAGCAGAAGAAGCAGCAGCAGGAGAAGCAGAAGCAGAAGGAGCCGAAAAAGCAGAAGCAGAACCTGAAGCATAAGGAGATACAGGAGAAGCAGAAGAAGCAGAATCTGGAGAAGCAGAAGGAGAAGCAGAAGCAGAAAGAGAAGCAAAAGCAGAAGGAGAAGCAGAAGGAGACAGAGAACAAACAGAAGAAGTAGAGGCAGTAGCAGAAGAAGCAGAAGATTCAGAAGCAGAAGGAGAAGCAGAAGGAAAAGCAGAAGAACTAGAAGGAGAAGGAGAAGGAGAAACAGGAGTAGAAGCAGAAAGAGAAGCAGAAGAAGGAGCAGTAGAAGGAAAAGAAACAGGAGAAACAGAAAGAGCAGCAGAAGGAGAAGCAGGAGATGCAGAAACAGGAGAAGAAAAAGCAGAAGAAACAGGAGAAGGACAAGAAGCAGAAGCAGAAGGAGAAGCAGAAAGAGAAGGAGGGGAAGCAGAAGAAGCAGAAGCAGGAGAAGCAGAAGCATAAGAATCCGAAGAAGCAGAAGGAGAACCTCAGGGAGAAGGAGAAGCAGGAGAAGCAGAAGAAGCAGAATCTGAACAAGCAGAATGAGAATCAGAAGGAGAAGCAGAAGCAGAAAGAGAATCAAAAGCAGAAGGAGAAGCAGAAGAAACATAAGAAGTAGAAGCAGTAGCAGTTGTAGCAGAAGCAGAACGAGAAGCAGAAGGAAAAGCAGAAGAACAAGAAGGAGAAGGAGAAACAGAAGGAGAAGCAGAAGGAGAAGCAGAAAGAGAAGCAGGTAAAGCAGAAGAAGAAGAAGCAGAAGAAGAATAAGAAGGAGAAGCAGAAGAAGGAGAAAGAGAAGCAGAAGCAGAAAAATATGCAGAAGGAAAAGCAGAAGAAGCAGAAGCAGAAGGAGAAGCAGGAAAAGCAGAAGAAGCAGAAGCAAAAGGAGAAGCAAAAGAAGGAGAAGGAGAAGCAGAGGCAGAAGAAGAAGCATAAGGCCAAGCACAAGCAGAAGGAGATGCAGAAGGAGAAGCAGAAGAAGCAGAAGATGAAGGAGAAGCAGAAGTAGGAGAAGGAGAAGGAGGAGAAGCAGAAGCAGAAGGAGAAGAAGAAGCGGAATGAGAAGCAGAAAGAGAAGCAGGAGAAGCACAAGAAGCAGAAGCAGGAGAAGCCGAAAGGGAAGAAGCAGAAGAAGCAGAATCAGAATCAGAAGTAGAAGCAGAAGGAGAAGCAGCAGAAGAAGTAGAATTAGAAATTCAGGCAGGAGAAACATAAGAAGCAGAAGCAGAAGCAGAAGGCGAAGCAAAAAGAGAAGCAGAAGGAGAAGGAGAAGAAGCAGCAGAAGGAGAAGCAGCAGAAGAAGCAGAAAAACAAGCAGGAGAAGCAGAAGCACAAAGAGAAGTAGAAGCAGAAGAAGCAGAAGCAGAAGAAGAAGCAGTAGAAGCATAAGAAGCAGAAGCAGGAGAAGCAGAAGCAGAAGATAAAGAAGAAGCATAAGAAGCAGAAGCAGAGGGAGAAACAGAAGAAGGAGAAAGAGCAGCAGAAGGTGAAGCAGAAGGAGATGCAGAAGCAGAAAGCGAAGCGAAACGAAGGAAAAGAAGAAGGAGAAGTTGGAGAATCGAAGAAGCGAAGCGAAGCAGAAAGAGAAGGAGAAGAAGGAGAAGGAGAAGCAGAAGGAGAAGGACAAGCAGGAGAAGCAGAAGAAGCAGAAGCGGGAGAAACAGCAGCAGAAGAAGAAACAGAAGAAGGAGAAGGAGCAGAAGGAGAAGCAGAAGCAAAAGGAGAAGCAGAAAGGGAAGCAGAAGAAGCAGTAGCAGGAGGACAGAAGCAGAAGAAACAGAAGAAGCCGAAGAAGCAGAAGCAAAACCTGAAGCAGAAGGAGAAGCAGAAGCAGGAGAAGCTGGAAAAGCAGAAGTAGAAGAAACAGAACAAGCAGAAGAAGCAGAAGCAGAACTTGAAGCAGAAGAAGAAGGAGAAAGTGAAAGAGAAGGATTAGGAGGAGCAGAAGCAGAATTAGAAGCAGAAAGAGAAGCAGAAGGAGAAACAGAAGAAGCAGAAGCAGGAGAAGCAGAAGCAGAAGCAGAATGAGAAGCACAAGAAGGAGAAATTGAAGGAGAAGGAGAATGGGACGGAGAAGCATAAGGAAAAGTAGGCGAAGCAGAAGAAGAAGAATCAGGAAAAGCAGAAGCAGAAGAAGGAGAAGAGCAGAAGCAGAAGGAGAAACATAAGCGGAAGGAGAAGAAGAAGAAACAGAAGCTGAAGCAGAAGAAGAAGAAACAGAAAAACAGAAGAAGCAGAAGAAAAGCAGCAGTAGAAGCAGAAGCAGAAGAAGGAGAAGGAGAAAGAGAAGGATTAGGAGAAGGAGAAACAGAAGGATAAGCAGAAGCAGAAAGAGAAGCAGAAGACACAGGAGAAGCAGAAGCAGAAGACGCAGGAGAAGCCGAAGAAGCAGAAGCAGAATCTGAAGCAGAAGGAGAAACAGAAGAAGCACAATCTGAAGCAGAAGAAACAGAAATAGTAGAATAAGCAGAAGCAGAAGCAGCAGGAGAAGCAGAAGAAGAAGAAGGAGAAGGCGAAAGAAAAATATTAGGAGTAGGAGAAGCAAAAGGATAAGCAGAAGCAGAAAGAGACGCAGAAAGAGAAGCAGCACGAGAAGTAGGAGAAGCAGGAGAAGCAGAAGCAGGAGAAGCAGAAGAAACAGAAGACGCAGAAGCAGAATGAGAAGCAGAAGGTAAATTGAAGCAGAAGGAGAAGAAGAAGCAGAAGAAGAAGCAGAAGAAAGAGAAGGGGAAGGAAAAGCAGAAAGAGAAGCACAACGAGAAGCACAACGAGAAGCACAACGAGAAGCAGGAGAAGCAGAAGCAGGAGAAGCAGAAGCAGAAGAAACATAAGAAGGAGAAGAAGCAGAAGCAGAAGGAGAAGCAGAAACAGAAGGAAAAGCAGAAATAGAAGCAGGAGCAGCAGCAGAAGCAGCAGCAGGAGAAGCAGAAGCAGAAGAAGCCGAAGAAGCAGAAGCAGAACCTGAAGCATAAGGAGATACAGGAGAAGCAGAAGAAGCAGAATCTGGAGAAGCAGAAGGAGAAGCAGAAGCAGAAAGAGAAGCAAAAGCAGAAGGAGAAGCAGAAGAAACAGAAGAAGCAGAGGCAGTAGCAGAAGAAGCAGAAGATGCAGAAGCAGAAGGAGAAGAAGAAGCAGTAGTAGAAGCACAAGAAGGAGAAGCAGAAGGAGAAGCATAAAGAGAAACAGAAGGAGAAGCAGGAGAAGCAGAAGCAGGAGAAGCAGAATCAGAAGAAATAGAAGAAGGAGAAGAAGCAGAAGCAGAAAGAGAAGAAGAAACAGAAGGAGAAGCAGAAATAGAAGCAGAAGAAGCCGAAGAAGCAAAAGCAGAACCTAAAGCAGAAGGAGAAGCAGGAGAAGCAGAAGAAACAGAATCTGGAGAAGAAGAAGTAGAACCAGAAGGAGAAGCAGAAGCAGAAAGAGAAGCAAAAGCAGAAGGAGAAGCAGAAGAAACAGAAGAAGCAGAATCAGTAGCAGAAGAAGCTGAAGATGCAGAAGCAGAAAGAGAAGCAGAAGGAATAGCAGAAGAACGAGAAGGAGAAATAGAAGGAGAAGCAGAAGGAGAAACAGGAAAAGCAGAAGAAACAGAAGCAGACGGAGAAGCAGAAGAAGGAGAAGGAGAAGCCGGAGCAGAAGAAGAAGCAGAAGGAAAAGCACAAGCAGAAGGAGATGCAGAAGGAGAAGCAGGAAATGGAGAAGACGCAGAAGCAGAAGGAGAAGAAGAAGGAGAAGAATCAGAGTCAGAAGAAGCAGAAGCAGAAATAGAAAGAGAAGCCGACGAAGAGAAGCAGAACGAGAAGCAGAAGAAGCACAAGCGGGAGAAGCAGAAGAAGAAGAAACAGAAGAAGGAGAAGGAGCAGAAGCAGAAGGAGAAGCAGAAGGAGAAGCAGAAAGAGAAGCAGGAAAAGCAGAAGAAGCAGAAGCAGGAGAAGCAGAAGGAGAAGAAACAGGAGAAGGACAAGAAGCAGAAAGAGAAGCAGTAGAAGCAGAAGAGGCAGGAAAAGCAGAAACAGAAGAAAGAGAAGAAGAAGATGACGAAGAAGAAGAAGAAGAAGAAGCAGCAGCATAAGGAGAAGCATAATGAGAAGCATAAGGAGAAGTATAAGGAGAAGCAGTAGAAGCAGAAGCAGGAGAAGCTGAAGCAGAAGAAAAAGAATAAGCAAAAGAAGCAGAAGCAGAAGCAGTGAGAGAAGCAGAAGAAGGAGAAGGAGAAGGAGCAGCAGAAGGAGAAGCAGAAGCAGAAAGAGAAGCAGAAACAGAAGGAGAACAAGAAGGAGAAGCAGGAGAATCAGAAGAAGCAGAAAGAGAAGGAGAAGAAGGAGAAGCAGAAGTAGAATCAGAAGAAACAGAAGAAGAAGAAGCAGAAGAAACAGAAGCAAAGAAACAGAAGAAGGAGAAGAGCAGAAGCAGAAGCAGAAGGAGAAGCAGAAGCAGAAAGAGAAGCAGAAAGAGAAGCAGGAGAACCAGAAGAAGCAGGAGAAACAGAAGCAGAAGAAACAGGAGAAGCCGAAGAAGCAGAAGCAGAATCTGAAGCAGAAGGAGAAACAGAAGAAGCACAATCTGAAGCAGAAGCAGAAGAAACAGAAATAGTAGAATAAGCAGAAGCAGAAGCACCAGGACAAGCAGCAGAACAAGAAGGAGAAGGCGAAAGAGAAGGATTAGGAGTAGGAGAAGCAAAAGGATAAGCAGAAGGAGAAAGAGACGCAGAAGGAGAAGCAGCACGAGAAGTAGGAGAAGCAGGAGAAGCAGAAGCAAGAGAAGAAGAAGAAACAGAAGACGCAGAAGCAGAATGAGAAGCAGAAGGAGAAATTGAAGCAGAAGGAGAAGCAGAAGCAGAAGGAGAAGCTGAAGAAGGAGAAGGAGAAGCAGAAAGAGAAGCAGAAAGAGAAGCACAACGAGAAGCAGGAGAAGCAGAAGCAGGAGAAGCAGAAGCAGAAGAAACATAAGAAGGAGAAGAAGCAGAAGGAGAAGCAGAAACAGAAGGAAAAGCAGAAATAGAAGCAGCAGCAGCAGAAGAAGCAGCAGCAGGAGAAGCAGAAGCAGAAGAAGCCGAAGAAGCAGAAGCACAACCTGAAGCCTAAGGAGATACAGGAGAAGCAGAAGAAGCAGAATCTGGAGAAGCAGAAGGAGAAGCAGAAGCAGAAAGAGAAGCAAAAGCAAAAGGAGAAGCATAAGAAGAACCAGAAGAAACAGAAGAAGCAGAGACAGTAGCAGAACATGTAGATGTAGAAGGAGAAGCAGAAGGAAAAGCAGAAGAACGAGAAGGAGAAGGAGAAACAGAATGAGAAGCAGAAAGAGAAGCAGAAGAAGGAGCAGGAGAAGGAAAAGCAGCAGGAGAAGCAGAAAGAGCAGCATAATGAGAAGCAGGAGATGCAGAAACAGGAGAAGCAGAATGCAGAAGAAACAGGAGAAGGACAAGAAGC
>NW_012293481.1:0-2731 GCF_000151885.1 Dipodomys ordii | reverse complement strand
TGAGTTCCCCGCTGAGTCCCGCTGAGTCCCGCTCTGTCCCTGATGTGTGCCGCTGTGCCCTGCTGTATCCTCCTTGTGTCCCCCGCTGTCTCCTGCTCTGTCCCCCGCTGTATCTCACGATTTGCTTCGCTTTGTCCCACTGTGTTTCGCTGTGTCCCGCTGTGCCCCCACTGTGTCCTCTTGTGTCCACAGATGTGTACCACACTGTGTAAAGCTGTATCCCCGCTGTATCGACGCTGTGTCCCGCTGGGTCCTACTGTGTCCTCGCTGTGTTCCCTGCTGTGTCCCGCTGTGTCCTCCGGTGTGTCCCCCGCTGTTTTCCTGTCTGTGTCCCCCGCTTTGTCCTGCTGTGTCCTCGCTGGGCCACCCGCTGTTTCCCGCTGGGTACCCCGCTGTGTCCCGCTGTGTCCCCTGCTGTGTACCCTGCTTTGTCCCGCTGTGTTCCCCGCTGTGTCCTGCTGTGTCCCCCGCTGTGTCCCGCTGTGTCCTCGCTGTGTCGTGCTCTGTCTCCCCCTTGTCTCCGCTGTGTCCCGCGCTGTCCCGTGGTGTCCCGCTTTGTCCCCCGCTGTGTCCGCCGCTGAGTCCCCGCTGTGTCCCCGCTGTGTCCCGCTCTGTACTCCCTGTGTCCCCCGCTGTGTCCCGCTGTGTCCCCTGCTGTGTCCCGCTGTGTCTACTGCTGTGTTCCTGCTGTGTCCAGCTGTGTCCCGCTGTGTCCCCCTGTGTCCTCACTGTGTCCCACGCTGTGTTGCGCTGAGTACTTGCTGTGTCCCCCGATGTGTCCCGTTGTGTCCCCAGCCGTGTACCCCGCTGTGGCCCACTCTGACCCCGCTGTATCGACGCTGTGTCCCGCTGGGTCCCGCTGTGTCCTCGCTGTGTCCACCGCTGTGTCCCGCTGTGTCCCCGCTGTGTCCCGCTTTTTCCCCCACTGTGTCCCGCTGTGTCCTCGCTGTGTCCCCCACTGTGTCCCGCTGTGTCCCCCGCTGTGTCCTGATGTGTCCCGCTTTGTCCCGCTGTGACCCTGATGTGACCCTCAGTGTCCCTGTGTGTCCCCGCTGTGGCCCCGCTGTGTCTGGCTGTGTATACCCCGCTTTGTCCAGCTTTGTCCCCGCTGGGTCCCGCTGTGTCCTCGCTGTGGTCCCTGTTGTGTCCCGCTCTGTCCCCGGCTCTGTCCCCCGCTGTGTCCTGCTGTGTCCCATGCTGTGTCCCGTTTTGTCCCGCTGTGTCCCTCGCTGTGTCCCTGCTGTGTCCCCACTGTGTCACGCTGTGTCCCGCTGTGTCCTGTTGTGTCCCACTGTGACCCTGCTGAGTCCCACTATGTCCCGCTGTGTCCCGCTGTGTCGTCGCTCTGTCCCCTGCTGTGTCCCCCACTGTGTCCTGCTGTGTCCCGCTTTGTCCCGCTGTATCCCGCTGAGTCCCCTCTGTGTCGCCGCTGTGTCCCGCTGTGTCCTCGCTGTGTCCCCCGCTGTCTGCCGCTTTGTCCCCGCTGTGTCCCTAGCTGTGTCCCGCTGTGTCCCACTGTGTACCCCGCTGTGTCCCACTATGTTCCCGCAGTGTCCCCGCTGTGTACCGCTGTGTCCCGCTGGGTACTCTCTGTGTCCCCCGCAGTGTCCCGTTGTGTCCCCAGCTGTGCACCCTGCTGTGTCCCGCTGTGTCCCCGCTGTAACGACGCTGGGTCCCGCTGGGTCCCGCTATGTCCTCCATGTGTTCCCCGCTGTGTCCCGTTGTGACCCCAGTTGTGTACCTCGCTGTGTCCCGCTGTGTCCCCGCTGTATCGACTCTGGGTCCCGCTGGGTCCCGCTGTGTCCTCCCTGTGTCCCCCGCTGTGTCCCGCTGTGTCCCACTGTGTCCGCCCCTGTGTCCCACGCTGTGTTCCGCTGGGTCCTCGCTGTGTCTCGCTCTATCCCGCTGTGTCCTCGATCTGTCCCCCGGTGTGTCCCGCTGTGTCCCCGCTGTGTCCCAAGCTGTGTCCCGCTGTGTACCCCACTGTGTCCCCCTCTGTGTCCCGCTGTGTCCCCCGCTGTGTCCCGCTGTGTCCCCCACTGTGTCCCCCTCTGTGTCCCCGCTGTGTCCTGCTGTGTCCACCGCTGAGTCCCGCTGTGTCCCTGCTGTGTCCCCGCTGTGTTCCCCATGTGTCCCCCGCTGTGTCCCACCGTGTCCCACTGTGTCCCCCACTGTTTCCCCCGCTGTGTCCGGCTGTGTCCCCCGCTGTGTCCCGCTGTGTCCACTGCTGTGTCCCCGCTGTGTCCCGCTTTTTCCCCGGCTGTGTCCCGCTGTGTCCTCACTGTGTCCCCTGCTGTATCCCGCTGTGTCCTCGCTGTGTCCCCAGCTGTGTCCCGCTGTGTCCCCCGCTTTGTCCCGCTGTGTCCCACTGTGTCTCCGCTGTGTCCCGCTGTGTCCCGCTGTGTCCCCGGTGTGCCCGCTGTGTCCCGCTGTGTACCCCGCTGTGTCCAGCTATGTCACCGCTGTGTCCCGCTGTGGCCCATCTCTGTCTCCGCTGTCCCCCGCTGTGTCCCCCACTGTGTGCCGCTGTGTCCCGCTATGTCCCCCGCTTCATCCCGCTTTGTCCCCCGCTGTGTTCCGCTGTTTCCCGCTGTGTCCTCGCTGTGTCCCGTGGTGTCTCATTTTGTCCCCGCTGTGTCCCCAGCTCTGTGCCTGCTGTGTCCCCAGCTGTGTACCCCACTGTGTCCTGCTGTGTCCCTGCTGTATCGACGCTGGGTCCCGCTGGGTCCCA
>NW_012293480.1:0-4925 GCF_000151885.1 Dipodomys ordii | reverse complement strand
GACACAGTGAGGACACAGCGGGACACAGGAGGACACAGCGGGGACACAGCGGGGACACAGCGGGGGACACAGTGGGACACAGCGGGGACACAGAGGGACTCAGCGGTTACACATCGAGGACACACCAGGGACACAGCGGGACACAGCGGAGACACAGCAGGGAAACAGTGAGACACAGCGAGGACACAGCGGGACACAGCGGGGGATACAGCGGGGGACTGCGGTGACACACCGGCGGACAGCGGCGACACACCGGCGGACAGCGGGGACACAGCGGGGGACACAGTGGGACACATGGGGGACACAGCGGGGGACACAGCGGGATACAGCGTGGGACACAGCGAGGACAGAGCAGGACACAACGGGGACACAGAGGGGGACAGCAGGGACACACATGCGGACAGCGGTGACAACGGGACACAGCGGTGGACATCGGGGACACAGCGGGACACAACAGGACACAGCGGGGACACAGCAGGGACACAGCGGGTCAAAGCCTGGACACAGTGGGGGACACAGCGAGGACACAGCGGGACACAGATTGATACACAGAGAGGACACAGCGTGACGCATGGGGACACAGCGGGTGACCCAGCGAAGACACAGCGGGACACAAACGGGGACACAGCAAGGACACAGCGGGACACAGCGGGAAAGAGTGGGACACAGACGAGGACACAGCCGGGGACACAGCGGGACACAGCCGGGGACAAAGCGGGGACACAGCGGGACACAGTGGGGACACAGCAGGCACACAGCGGGGGACACAGCATGGACACAGCAAGTCACAGTGGGGAAATAGTGGGGGACACAGCGGGGGACACAGCGGGATACAGAAGGACACAGTGAGGACACAGCAGGACACAGGAGGACACAGCGGGGACACAGCGGGGAAACAGCGGGGGAGACAGTGGGACACTGCGGGGAAACAGAGGGACTTAGCTGTTCCACAGTGAGGCTACACCAGGGTCACAGCGAGACACAGCGGGGACACAGCGGGGACACAGCGGGACCCAGCGGGACCCAGCGGGGACACACCGGGGACACAGCGGGACACAGTGGGGGACACAGCAGGGGACACAGCGGGGACAGCGGGCACACAGCCGGACACAGCAGGACACAGCGGGAAACAGAGGGGAACACAGAGGGGTACACAGCGGGACAGAGCGGAACACATCGGCGTACACAGTGGGACACATCTGGGATACAGCAGGGACACAGCGGGACACAGCGGGGGATAGAGCAGGATATAGCGGGGGACACAGCGGGACACAGCGGGGATACAGCGGGACAGAGCGGGGAGCACAGCGTGATATAGCATGGGACACAACGAGGACAAAGCGGGACACAGAGGGACACAGCCGGGGACACAGCAAGGCCACAGCGGGACACAGCAGCGACACAATGGAACACAGCGGGGGACACAGCGGGACACATCCTGGGACAGAGCGGGAAACAGCGTGGACACAGCGGGACACAGCGAGACACAGCAGTGACAAAGCGGCGACACATCGGGACACATCGGGACACAGCGGGACACAGCGGGGACACAGCGGGGGACAGAGGGGACACACCGGTGGACAACGGGGACACAGCAGGACAGCGTGGGGGTCACAGTGGGAAACAGCAGAGACACAGGGGGATACAGGGGGCAACACAGAGGGACACAGCGGGACACAGTGGGACACAGCGGGGACACAGCGGGGACAAAGCGGGAGACACAGTGGGGCACACAGCGGTAAACAGCGGGGGACACAGCGGGACACAGCGCGACACAGCGGGACACAGCAGGGACACAGCGAGGACACAGTGGGACAGAGCGGGGAACACAGCAGGGGGCACAGCGGGACACAGCGGGGGACACAGCATGGACACAGCAAATCACAGCGGAGAAATAGTGGGGGACACAGCAGGGGACACAGCATGATACAGAAGGACACCGTGAGGACACAGCGGGACACAGCGGGGACACAGCGGGGAAACAGCGGGGGACACAGTGGGACACAGCGGAGACAAAGTGGGGACACAGTGAGACACAGCGAGGACACAGCGGGACACAGCGGAGGACACAGCATGGGACAGCGGTGACACACCGACGGACAGCGGGGACACAGCGGAACACAGCAGGACACAGCAGGGGACACAGCGGGACACAGTGGGGGACACAGCGGGGGACACAGCAGGACACAGCTGGGGACACAGCGAGGACACAGCGGGACACAGCAGGGGACACAGCGTGGGACAGCGGGGACACACGTGCAGACAGCGGGGACACAACGGGACACAGCGGGACACAGCAGCGACACAGCAGGGACACAGCGGGTCACAGCGGGGACACAGTGTGGGACACAGCGAAGACACAGCGGGACACAGAGGGATACACAGAGAGGACACAGCGTGACACATGGGGACACAGCAGGACACAACGTGGGAGACAGAGATGACACAGCGGGACACAAATGGGGACACAGCAAGGACACAGCGGAACACAGCGGGAAAGAGCGGGACACAGCAGGAGACACAGCCGGGGACAAAGCGGGACACAGCAGGGACACATCGGGTCACAGCCGGGACACAGTGGGGGACACAGCAAGGACACAGCGGGACACAGAGGGATACACAGCGAGAACACAGCGTGACACATGGGGACACAGCGGGACGCAGCGGGAGACCCAGCGAGGACACAGAGGGACACAAATGGGGACACACCAAGGACACAGCATGAAAGAGCGGGACACAGCGGGGGACACAGTCGGGGACACAGCGGGACACAGCAGGGGACACAGCGGGGACACAGCGGGACACAGTGGGGACACAGCGGGACACAGTGGGTACACAGCAGGGACACATCGGGTCACAGCGGGGACACAGTGGGGTACACAGCAAGGACACAGCGGGACACAGAGGAATACACAGTGAGGACACAGCGTGACACATGGGGACCCAGCGGGACACAGCGGGGGACCCAGCGAGGACACAGCGGGACACAAATGGGGACACAGCAAGGACACAGCAGGACACAGCGTGAAAGAGCGGGACACAGCGGGGCAAACAGCCGGGGACACAGCAGGACACAGCAGGGGACACAGAGGGGACACAGCGGGACACAGTGGGGACACAGTGGGACACAGCGGGACACAGCGGGGACACAGCGGGACATCGCGGGGACAAAGCTGGGACAGAGCGGGACACAGAAGTACACAGCGAGGGACACAGCGGGGGGCAGTGGGGACAAACCAGGGAACAACGGGGACACAGCGGGACACAGATGGGACACAGCGACGACACAGCGGGACACAGCGGGCACACAGCGAGTACACAGCGGGACACAGCCGGACACAGCAGGACACAGAGGGGAACACAGCGGGGGACACAGTGGGACAGAGCGGGACACAGTGGGGTACACAGTGGGACACATCGGGGATACAGCAGGGACACAGCGGAACACAGCGGGGGACAGAGCAGGATATAGCGGGGGACACAGCGGGACACAGCGGGGACACAGCGGGACAGAGCGGGGAACACAGCGGGATATAGCAGGGACACAACGAGGACAAAGCGGGACACAGAGGGACACAGCAGGGGACACAGCAAGGCCACAGCGGGACACAACGGGACACAGCGGGGGACACAGCAGGGGACACAGAGGGACACAGGGGGACACAGCGGGACACACTAGGGACACAGCGGGGGACACAGCGGGACACAAAGGGGGGGACCCAGAGTTACACAGCGGGACACAGCGGGACACAGCGGGGACCAAGCAGGGGACACAGCAGGACACAGAGGGGAACAAAGGGGGCAAACAGCGGGACACAGCGGGGGACACAGCAGGACAAAGCGGGACACAGTGGGGACAGAGTGGGACACAGCGGGGACACAGCGGAGGACACAGCAGGGACACAGCGGGGACACAGCGGGACACACCGGGGACACAGCGGGGACACAGCGGGACACAGCAGCGACACAGCGGAACACAGCGGGGGACACAGGGGGACACAGCGGGACACAGCGGGACACAGCATGGACACAGCATGGACACAGCGGGACACAGCGAGACACAGCAGTGACAAAGCGGCGACACAGCGGGACACATCAGGACACAGCAGGACACAGCGGGGACACAGCGGGACACAGTGGGACACAGCGGGGACACAGCAGGACACAGCGGGGACACAGAGGGGACACAGCGAGGCACAGCGGGACCCAGAGGGGACACAGCGGGGACACAGCGGGGGACACAGCGGGGACACAGCGGGGACACAGCGGGACACACAGGGGACACAGCGGGGACACAGCGGGACACAGCAGCGACACAGCGGAACACAGCGTGGGACACAGCGGGACACAGCCTGGGACAGAGCGGGACACAGCGTGGACACAGCGGGACACAGCGAGACACAGCAGTGACAAAGCGGCGACACAGCGGGACACATCGGGACACAGCAGGACACAGCGGGGAAACAGCGGGACACAGCGGAGACACAGCAGGACACAGCGGGGACACAGAGGGGAAACAGCGAGACACAGCGGGACCCGGAGGGGACACATCGAGGACACAGCGGGACACAGCGGGGGACACAGAGGCGGACACAGCAGAACACAGCGGGACACAGCGGGGACACAGCATGGACACAGGTAGTCACAGCGAGGAAATAGTGGGGGACACAGCAGGGGACAGAGCAGGATACAGAAGGACATAGCGAGGACACAGCAGGACACAGGAGGACACAGCGGAGACACAGCGGGGAAACAGCAGGGGACACAGTGGGACACTGCGGGGATACAGAGGGGCTTAGCGGTTACACAGTGAGGACACACCGGGGACACAGCGGGACACAGTGGGGACACAGCGGGGACACAGCGGGACCCAGCGGGGACATAGCAGGGACACAGCGGGACACAGCGGTGGTCACAGCAGGGGA
>NW_012293479.1:0-1633 GCF_000151885.1 Dipodomys ordii | reverse complement strand
ACACAGCGGGGACACAGCGGGGGACACAGCGAGGACACAGCGGGGACACACCCGGGGGCCACATCCTTGGGACAGAGCGGGGACACAGCGTGGAACACAGCGGGACACTAGCGAGACACAGCAGTGACAAAGCGGCGACACAGCGGCACACATTCGGGACACAGCAGGACACAGCGGGGACACAGCGGGACACAGCTGGGACACACCAGGACACAGCGGGGACACAGCGGTGACACAGCGAGACACAGCGGGACCCAGAGGGGACACAGTCGGGACACAGCGGGGCACAACGGGGGACACAGAGGACGACACAGCAGAACACAGCGGGACACAGTGCGACACAGCGGGACAAAGCGGGGACACAGCGAGGACACAGTGGGACACAGCGGGGAACACAGCGTGGACACAGCGGGACACAGCGAGACACAGCAGTGACAAAGCGGCGACACAGCGGGACACATCGGGACACAGCGGGACACAGCGGGGACACAGCGGGGGACAGAGGGGACACACCGGTGGACAACGGGGACACAGCAGGACAGCGCGGGTGTCACAGTGGGAAACAGCGGAAGCACGGGGACACAGGGGACGATACAGAGGGACACAGCGGGACACAGCGGGACAGAGCGGGGACACAGCGGGGACAAAGCTGGGGACACAGTGGGGGACACAGCGGTAAACAGCGGGGGACACAGCGATGACACAGCAGGACACAGAGGGAGACACAGCAGGACACAGCGGGGTACACAGAGGCAGACACAGCAGTACACATCGGGACACAGCGGGGACACAGCGGGACAGAGCGGGGACACAGCGGGGACAAAGCTGGGGACACAGTGGGGGACACAGCGGTAAACAGCGGGGTACACAGCGATGACACAGCAGGACACAGAGGGAGACACAGCAGGACACAGCGGGGTACACAGAGGCAGACAGAGCAGTACACATCGGGACACAGCGGGGACACAGCGGGACACAGAGTGACACAGCGGGGACACAGCAGGACACAGTGGCGACACAGCGGGGACAGAGCGAGGACACAGCGGAGGACACTGTGGGACAGAGCGGGGACACAGTGGGACTCAGCGGTTACACACCGAGGACACACCAGGGACACAGCGGGACACAGCGGAGACAAAGCGGGGACACAGTGAGACACAGCGAGGACACAGCGGGACACAGCAGAAGACACAGCGGGGGACAGCGGTGACACACCGGCGGACAGCTGGGACACAGCGGGACACAGCGGGGACACAGCGGGGACACAGTGGGGACACAGCGGAGGACACAGCGGGGACACAGCAGGGACACAGCGGGACACAGCAGCAACACAGCGGAACACAGCGGGGGACACAGCGGGACACAGCCTGGGACAGAGCGGGACACATCGTGGACACAGCGGGACACAGCGAGACACAGCAGTGACAAAGCAGCGACACAGCGGGACACATCGGGACACAGCGGGGCACAGCAGGGGACAGAGAGGACACACCGATGGACAACGGGGACACAGCAGACACAGCGAGGACACAGCGGGACACAGCGGGGACACAGCGAGTACACAGCAGGACACAGTCGGACATAGCAAGACACAGAGGGGATACAGTGGCGGACACAGCGGGACACAGCAGGA
>NW_012293478.1:0-3714 GCF_000151885.1 Dipodomys ordii | reverse complement strand
AAGCACCAATTTGAGCAGAAGAAACAGTAATAGTATATTTAGCAGAAGCAGAAGCAGCAAGAGAAGCAGAAGAAGAAGAAGTCGGAGAAGGCGAGAGAGAAGGATTAGGAGTAGGAGAAGCAAAAGGATAAGCAGAAGCAGAAAGAGACGCAGAAGGAAAAGCAGCACGAGAAGTAGGAGAAGCAGGAGAAGCAGAAGCAGGAGAAGCAGAAGAAACAGAAGACGCAGAAGCAGAATGAGAAGCAGAAGGAGAAATTGAAGCAGAAGCAGAAGGAGAAGCAGAAGCAAAAGGAGAAGCAGAAGAAGAGAAGGAGAAGCAGGACGAGAAGCAGGAGAAGCAGAAGCAGGAGAAGCAGAAGCAGAAGAAACAGAAGAAGGAGAAGAAGCAGAAGCAGAAGGAGAAGCAGAAACAGAAGGAAAAGCAAAAAGAGAAGCAGGAGAAGCAGAAGAAGCAGCAGCAGGAGAAGCAGAAGCAGAAGAAGCCGAAGAAGCAGAAGCAGAACCTGAAGCAGAAGGAGAAGCAGAAGAAGCAGAATCTGGAGAAGCAGAAGGAGAAGCAGAAGCAGAAAGAGAAGCAAAAGCAGAAGGAGAAGCAGAAGAAACAGAAGAAGCAGAGGCAGTAGCAGAAGAAGCAGAAGATGCAGAAGCAGAAGCAGAAGCAGAAGGGAAAGCAGAAGAACGAGAAGGAGAAGGAGAAACAGAAGGAGAAGCAGAAAGAGAAGCAGAAGAAGGAGCAGGAGAAGGAAAAGCAGCAGGAGAAGCAGAAAGAGCAGCAGAAGGAGAAGCAGGAGAAGCAGAAACAGGAGAAGCAGAAGCAGAAGAAACAGGAGAAGGACAAGAAGCAGAAGCAGAAGGAGAAGCAGAAACAGAAGGAGAAGCAGAAAGAGAAGGAGGGGAAGCAGGAGAAGCAGAAGCAGGAGAAGCAGAAGCAGGAGAAGCAGAAGCATAAGAATCCGAAGAAGCAGAAGCAGAACCTGAAGCAGAAGGAGAAGCAGGAGAAGCAGAAGAAGCAGAATCTGGAGAAGCAGAATGAGAAGCAGAAGGAGAAGCAGAAAGAGAAGCAGGTAAAGCAGAATAAGAAGAAGCAGAAGGAGAAGCAGAAGAAGGAGAAGCAGAAGCAGAAGAAGGTGCAGAAGGAGAAGCAAGAGAAGCAGAAGAAGCAGAAGCAGAAGGAGAAGCAGGAAAAGCAGAAGAAGCCCAAGCAAAAGGAGAAGCAAAAGAAGAAGGAGAATCAGAGGCAGAAGAAGATGCATAAGGACAAGCACAAGCAGAAGGAGATGCAGAAGGAGAAGCAGGAGAAGCAGAAGAAGCAGAAGCTGAAGGAGAAGCAGAAGTAGGAGAAGGAGAAGGAGGAGAAGCAGAAGAACAAGCAGAAGCGGAATGAGAAGCAGAAAGAGAAGCAGGAGAAGTACAAGATGCAGAAGCAGGAGAAGCCGAAAGAAAAGAAGTAGAAGAAGCAGAAACTGAAGCAGAAGGAGAAGCAGAAGCAGAAGGATAATCAGCAGAAGAAGTAGAACCAGAAATTCAGGCAGGAGAAACAGAAGAAGCAGAAGCAGAAAGAGAAGCAAAAAGAGAAGCAGAAAGAGAAGTAGAAGAAGCAGCAGAAGGAGAAGCAGCAGAAGAAGCAGAAAAACAAGCAGGAGAAGCAGAAGCGGAAAGAGAAGTAGAAGCAGAAGAATCAGAATAAGCAGAAGCAGAAGAAGAAGCAGTAGAAGCATAAGTAGCAGAAGCAGGAGAAGCAGAAGCAGAATAAATAAAGAAGCATAAGATGCAGAAGCCGAAGAAGAGGGAGAAACAGAAGAAGGAGAAGGAGCAGCAGAAGGTGAAGCAGAAGGAGATGCAGAAGGAGAAAGAGAAGCAGAAACAGAAGGAAAAGGAGGAGGAGAAGTTGGAGAATCAGAAGAAGCAGAAGCAGAAGCAGAAAGAGAAGCAGAAGAAGGAGAAGGAGAAGCAGAAGTAGAAGGACAAGCAGGAGAAGCAGAAGAAGCAGAAGCGGGAGAAGCAGCAGAAGAAGAAACAGAAGAAGGAGAAGGAGCGGAAGGAGAAGCAGAAGTAGAAGGAGAAGCAGAAAGAGAAGCAGAAGAAGCAGTAGCAGGAGAAGCAGAAGCAGAAGAAACAGAAGAAGCCCAAGAAGCAGAAGGAGAACCTGAAGCAGAAGGGGAAGCAGAAGCAGCAGAAGCTGGAAAAGCAGAAGCAGAAGAAATAGAACAAGCAGAAGAAGCAGTAGCAGAAGCAGAACGAGAAGCAGAAGAAGAAGAAGGAGAAAAAGAAGGAGTAGGAGTAGGAGGAGCAGAAGCATAATAAGAAGCAGAAAGAGAAGCAGAAGGAGAAACAGAAGAAGCAGAGACAGGAGAAGAAGAAGCAGAAGCAGAATGAAAAGCACAAGAAGGAGAAATTGAAGGAAAAGGAGAAGGAGACGGAGAAGCAGAAAGAGAAGTAGGAGAAGCAGAAGAAGAAGAAGCAGGAGAAGCAGAAACAGAAGAAACAGAAGAAGGAGAAGAGCAGAAGCAGAAGCAGAAAGAGAAGGAGAAGCAGAAGAAACAGAAGCTGAAGCAGAAGAAGAAGAAACAGAAAAAGCAGAAGAAGAAGCAGCAGGAGAAGCAGAAGAAGAAGAAGGAGAAGGAGAACGAGAAGTATTAGGAGTAGGAGAAACAGAAGGATAAGCAGAAGCAGAAAGAGAAGGAGAATGAGAAGGAGAAGCAGAAGAAGCATAAGCAGGAGAAGCAGAAGCAGAATGAAAAGCAGAAGAAGGAGAAATTGAAACAGAAGAAGATGCAGAATAAGAAGCAGAAGCAGAAGGAGAAGCAGAAGAATGAGAAGGAGAAGCAGAAGGATAAGCATAAAGAGAAACAGAAGGAGAAGAAACAGAAGCAGGAGAAGCAGAAGCAGAAGCAGAAGAAGAAGAAGAAGAAGCAGAAAGAGAAGTAGAAATAGAAGGAGAAGCAGAAATAGAAGGAGAAGAAGCCGAAGAAGCAGAAGCAGAACCTGAAGCAGAAGGAGAAGCAGGAGAAGCAGAAGAAGCAGAATCTGGAGAAGAAGAAGGAGAACCAGAAGGAGAAGTAGAAGCAGAAAGAGAAGCAAAAGCAGAAGGAGAAGCAGAAGGAGAAACAGAAGAAGCAGAAGCTGTAGCAGAAGAAGCTGAAGATGCAGAAGCAGAAAGAGAAGCAGAAGGAATAGCAGAAGAACGAGAAGGAGAAGGAGAAACAGAAGGAGAAGCAGAAGGATAAGCAGAAAGAGAATCAGGAAAAGCAGAAGAAGCAAAAGCAGATGGAGAAGCAGCAGAAGAAGAAACAGAAGAAGGAGAAGGAGCAGAAGCCGAAGGAGAAGCAGTAGCAGAAGGAGAAGCAGAAAGAGAAGCAGGAAAAGCACAAGTAGCAGAAGCAGGAGAAGCAGAAGCAGAAGAAACAGGAGAAGGACAAGGAGCAGAAGCAAAAGGAGAAGCAGAAACAGAAGGAGAAGCAGAAAGATAAGGAGGGGAAGCAGAAGAAGCAGAAGCAGGAGTAGCAGAAGCATAAGAATCCGAAGAAGCAGAAGCAGAACCTGAAGCAGAAGGAGAAGCAGAAGAAGCAGAATCTGGAGAAGCAGAATGACAAGCTGAAGGAGAAGCAGAAGCAGAAAGAGAATCAAAAGCAGAAGGAGAAGCAGAAGAAACAGAAGAAGCAGAAGCAGTAGCAGTTGCAGCAGAAGGAGAAGCAGAAGGAAAAGCAGGAGTGA
>NW_012293477.1:0-2845 GCF_000151885.1 Dipodomys ordii | reverse complement strand
AGAGCAAAAGGAGAAGCATAAAGAGAAGCAGTAGAAGTAGAAGAAGCAGAAGCAGGAGAAGCAGAAGCAGAAGAAAAAGAATAAGCAAAAGAAGCAGAAGCAGAAGCAGTGGGAGAAGCAGAAGAAGGAGAAGGAGAAGGAGCAGCAGAAGGAGAAGCAGAAGCAGAAAGAGAAGCAGAAATAGAAGGAGAACAAGAAGGAGAAGCAGGAGAATCAGAAGAAGCAGAAGTAGAAGCAGAAAGAGGAGAAGAAGGAGAAGCAGAAGTAGAATCAGAAGAAACAGAAGAAGAAGCAGAAGAAACAGAAGCAAAAGAAACAGAAGAAGGAGAAGAGCAGAAGCAGAAGGAGAAGCAGAAAGAGAAGCAGGAGAAGCAGAAGAAGCAGGAGAAGCAGAAGCAGAAGAAACAGGAGAATCCGAAGAAGCAGAAGCAGAATCTGAAGCAGAAGGAGAAACAGAAGAAGCACAATCTGAAGCAGAAGCAGAAGAAACAGTAATAGTAGAATAAGCAGAAGCAGAAGCAGCAATAGAAGCAGAAGAAAAAGAAGTCGGAGAAGTGGAGAGAGAAGGATTAGGAGTAGGAGAAGCAAAAGGATAAGCAGAAGCAGAAAGAGACGCAGAAGGAAAAGCAGCACGAGAAGTAGGAGAAGCAGGAGAAGCAGAAGCAGGAGAAGCAGAAGAAACAGAAGACGCAGAAGCAGAATGAGAAGCAGAAGGAGTAATTAAACAGAACCAGAAGAAGAAGAAGAAGCAGAAGGAGAAGCAGAAGAAGGAGAAGGAGAATCAGAAAGAGAAGCAGAAGGAGAAGCAGAACGAGAAGCAGGAGAAACAGAAGCAGGAGAAGCAGAAGCAGAAGAAACAGAAGAAGGAGAAGAAGCAGAAGCAGAAGGAGAAGCAGAAACAGAAGGAAAAGCAAAAAGAGAAGCAGGAGAAGCAGAAGAAGCAGCACAGGAGAAGCAGAAGCAGAAGAAGCCGAAGAAGCAGAAGCAGAACCTGAAGCAGAAGGAGAAGCAGGAGAAGCAGAAGAAACAGAATCTTCAGAAGCAGAAGGAGAAGCAGAAGCAGAAAGAGAAGCAAAAGCAGAAGGAGAAGCAGTAGGAGAACAGAAGAAACAGAAGAAGCAGAGGCAGTAGCAGAAGAAGCAGAAGATGCAGAAGCAGAAGGAGATGCAGAAGGAAAAGCAGAAGAACGAGAAGGAGAAGGAGAAACAGAAGGAGAAGCAGAAAGAGAAGCAGAAGAAGGAGCAGGAGAAGATAAAGCAGCAGGAGAAGCAGAAAGAGCAGCAGAAGGAGAAGCAGGAGATGCAGAGACAGGAGAAGCAGAAGCAGAAGCAGAAGAAACAGGAGAAGGACAAGAAGCAGAAGCCGAAGGAGAAGCAGAAACAGAAGGAGAAGCAGAAAGAGAAGGAGGGGAAGCAGAAGAAGCAGAAGCAGGAGAAGCAGAAGCATAAGAATCCGAAGAAGCAGAAGCAGAACCTGAAGCAGGAGGAGAAGCTGGAGAAGCAGAAGAAGCAGAATCTGGAGAAGCAGAATGAGAAGCAGAAGGAGAAGCAGAAGCAGAAAGAGAATCAAAAGCAGAAGGAGAAGCAGAAGAAACAGAAGAAATAGAAGCAGTAGCAGTTGTAGCAGAAGCAGTACGAGAAGCAGAAGAACAAGAAGGAGAAGGAGAAACAGAAGGAGAAGCAGAAGGAGAAGCAGAAAGTGAAGCAGGTAAAGCAGATGAAGAAGAAGCAGAAGGAGAATCAGAAGGAGAAGCAGAAGAAGGAGAAAGAGAAGCAGAAGAAGATGAAGAATGAGAAGCAGAAGAAGCAGAAGCAGAAGGAGAAGAAGGAAAAGCAGAAGAAGCAAAAGCAAAAGGAGAAGCAAAAGAAGGAGAAGGAGAAGGAGAAGCAGAAGCAGAAGAAGAAGCATAAGGACAAGCACAAGCAGAAGGAGATGCAGAAGGAGAAGTAGGAGAAACAGAAGAAGCAGAAGCTGAAGGAGAAGCAGAAGTAGGAGAAGGAGAAGGAGGAGAAGCAGAAGGAGAAGAAGAAGCGGAATGAGAAACAGAAAGAGAAGCAGGAGAAGCACAAGAAAAAGAAGCAGGAGAAGCCGAAAGAGAAGAAGCAGAAGAAGCAGAAACAGAAGCAGAAGTAGAAGCAGAAGCAGAAGCAGAAGGAGAAGCAGCAGAAGAAGTAGAACCAGAAATTCAGGCAGGAGAAACAGAAGAAGCAGAGCAGAAGCAGAAGGAGAAGCTAAAAGAGAAGCAGAAGAAGAAGTAGAAGAACCAGCAGTAGGAGAAGCAGCAGAAGAAGCAGAAAAACAAGCAAGAGAAGCAGAAGCAGAAAGAGAAGCAGAAGCAGAAGAAGCAGAAGAAGAAGAAGCAGAAGAAGAAGCAGTAGAAGCATAAGAAGCAGAAGCAGGAGAAGCAGAACCAGAAGAAAAAGAAGAAGCATAAGAAGCAGAAGCAGAGTGAGAAACAGAAGAAGGAGAAGGAGCAGCAGAAGGTGAAGCAGAAGGAGATGCAGAAGCAGAAAGAGAAGCAGAAACAGATGGAGAAGAAGAAGGAGAAGTTGGAGAATCAGAAGAATCAGAAGCAGAAGGAGAAAGAGAAGCAGAAGAAGGAGAAGGAGAAGCAGAAGGAGAAGGACAAGTAGGAGAAGCAGAAGAAGCAGAAGCGGGAGAAGAGAGGAAAAGCAAAGAAGAATAATAATGAGTAGTAGGAGAAGATACGGAAGGGTAAGTCAGAGGAGAAGCAGAAAGAGAAGCAGAAGTGACGGTAGCAGGAGAGGCAGAGGCAGTGGAAACAGAAGAGTTCCAAGATCCAGAAGGAGACATCCACGCAGAAGGAGAAGCACACGCACCATAA
>NW_012293476.1:0-6561 GCF_000151885.1 Dipodomys ordii | reverse complement strand
TTGGGGGACAAAGCGGGACACAGCGGGACACTCGGTTTTCTCAGCGGGACACAGCGGGACACAGCGGGACACGGCTGGGTACACAGCGGGACACAGAGGGGGACACAGCGAGGACACAGCGGGACACAGAGGGACACAGCGGGGGCCAGAGCGAGGACACAGTGGGGGACAAAGTGGGGGAAACAGCTGGACACAGCGGGGAACACAGCGAGGACACATCAGGACCCAGCGAGACAAAGCCTCGATACAGCGGAGACACAGCGTTACACAGCATGGTACAAAGCTGTGGACACAATGGGACACAGTGGGGGCACAGCGGGACACAGCGGGACGCAGTGGGACACAGCGGGACACAGCGGGACACAGCGGGGACAGAGCGGGACACAGTCGGACACAGCGGGACACAGCGGGGGACACAGCGGGAGACAAAGAGGGACACCACGGAACACAGCGGGACACAGCAGGAAACAGCAGTGACACTGCGGGGACACAGTGGGACACAGCGGGGGACACAGCGGGACACAGAGGTGGACAGAGTGGGACACAGTGGGGCCACAGCTGGACACAGCAGGGGAAACAGTGGGGGACACAGCGGGACACAGCGGGACACAGCGAGGACACAGCGGGACAAAGCGGGACACTGCAGGGCACAGCGGGGGACACAGCGGGACACAGCGGGGAACACAGCGAGGACACAACGGAACACAGAGAGGGACAAAGTGAGGACACAGCGGGAAACAGCGGGACACAGCCGGGTCCCAGCAGTGGACACAGCGGTACACAGCGGGGGACACAGCGGGACACAGCAGGGGACACATGGAGGACTCAGCGGGACAAAGCGGGGACACAGCGGCGACTCACTGGTGGACAGAGCGGGGGACAAAGCGGGACACCACAGAACACAGTGGGAACCAGCGGGACACAGCGGGGAAACTGCGGGGACACAGGGAGACAAAGCGTGGGACACATAGGGACACAGCGGGGGACACAGTGGGGGACACAGCGGGACACAGTGGGACACAGCAGGGGGACACAGCGAGGACACCACGGAACACAGCGGGACACAGCGGGAAACAGAGGGGAACCTGCGGGGACACAGTGGTACACAGTGGGGAACACAGTGGGAAACAGCAGGGGACACAGCGGGCCACAGTGGGGGACAGAGCGTGGGACACAGTGAGACACAGCGGGGACAAAGCTGGAGACAGCGGGGTACACAGAGGGACACAGCTGGGACACAGCGGGGAAACAGCGTGACACAGCAGGACACAGCGGGAAACAGCTGGGGACACAGCGAGGACACAGCGGCACACAACGGGGGACACAGCAAGGACACAGTGGGACACAGCGGGGGACACAGCAAGACATAGTGGGGGACACAGCGGGGGACACAGAGGGACACAACGGGACTCAGCGGGGGACACAGGGATGACACAGCGGCATCCAGCGGGACCCAGCGTCGATACAGCAGGGACACAGCGGGACACAGAGGGTAAAAAAGCGAGGACACAGCGGAACACAGCGGGGACACAGCCGTAGACACAGCGGGACACAGTGGCGGACACAGCGGGACACAGCGGGGAACACAGCGAGGACACAGCGGGACCCTTCGCGACACAGCGTCGATACAGTGGGGACAGAGCGTTATATAGTGAGGTACACAGCTGTGAACACAGCGGGACACAGCGCGACACAGTGGGACACAGCACGCACAAAGCTTGAGACACAGCGGGGTACAGAGCGGGAGACAGCGGGGGACACAGCGAGGACACAGCGGGACACAGCGCTGACACTGTGGGGGACACAGCGGTACACATCGGGGAACACAGCGGGGGACACAGCGGGACACAGAGGGACACAGCGGGGGACACAGGGAGGACACAGCCGGACACAGCGGGGGACACAGCGAGGACACATTGGGACACAGCAGGGACACAGCGGGGACTCAGCGGGGGACACATCGGGATACAGCGGAGAACACAGCGAGGACACAGCGGGACACAGTGAGACACAGCGGGGGACACAGCGGGACACAGCGGGGAACACAGGGAGGACATAGCGGGACCCAGCGGGACCCAGCGCCGTTACAGCGGGGACACAGCGGGACATAGCGGGGTGCACAGCTGGGGACACAACGGGACACTGGGGGGACAAAGCGAGGACACAGCGGGACACAGCGGGACACAGCGGGGACACTGCGGGAACATAGTGGGACACAGCGGCAACACAGATGGGACTCAGCGGGACAAAGCGGGGGACACAGCGGGACACAGCGGGACACAGCTAGGGACACAGCGGGGACAAAGCGGCAGACAGCCGGGGACATAGCGAGGACACAGCGGGACACAGCGGCGACACAGATGGGACTCAGCGGGACAAAGCGGGGGACACAGCGGCACACAGCGGGACACAGCGGGGGACACAGCGGGGGACAGCGGAGACAAAGAGGGGCCAAAGCGAGACACAACGGTGACACAGCTGGACACAACAGAGTACACAACTGGACACAGCGGGCACACAGCGGGGACACAGCGGGACATAGCGGGACACAGCGGAACACAGCGGGTGTCACAGCGGGACACAGGGGACCCAGCTAGGACACAGCGGGACACCGCGGGAGACACAGCTGGGGACACAGCGGGACACAGCGGGGAACACATCGAGGACACAGCGGGACCCAGCAGGAGACAGCGTCGATACAGCAGGGACACAGCGGGACACAGCGGGACACAGCGGGACGCAGCTGGGGACACAGCGGGGACACAGTGGGACACAGCGGAACACAGCGAGGGACAAAGCGGGAGACAGCGGGGGACACAGCGAGGACACAGTGGGACACAGCGGCGACACAGAGGGGACTTACCGGGGGACACAGCGTGGGACAAAGTGGGACACCACGGGACACAGTGTTTACACAGCGGGACACAGCGGGGACACTGCGGGACACAGCAGGACAAAGCGGGGGACACAGCGGGACACAGCGGGGCCACAGCGGGGGACCCAGCGCGGACAGCGGAGACAGATAGTGGCCACAGCGAGACACAGCGGTGACACAACTGGACACAGCGGGATACACAGCGGGACAGAGCGGGCACACAGCGGGGACACAGTGGGACACAGCGGGACAAAGCGGGAGACACAGCGGGACACAGCAGGCACACAGCGGGGACACAGCGGGACACAGCGGGACACAGCGGGGACAAAGCGGGACACAGCTGGACACAGCGGGACACAGCGGTGGACACAGTGACACACAGTGGTGGTCCCAGTGAGGACACAGCAGGACACAGCAGGGCCACAGCGAGGACAGAGCTGGGGACACAGCGGTGGACACAGCGGGACACAGCGGGGAACACAGCGAGGACACAGCGGGACACAGCGGGATACAGCGTAGATACAGCGGGGACACAGCGTTACACAGCGTGGTGCACAGCGTGGAACACAGCTGTGGACACAACGGGACACAGTGGGGGCACAGCCGGACACAGCGGTACACAGTGGGACACAGCGGGGACAAAGCGTGAGACACAGCGGGGGACAGAGGGGGAGACAGTAGAGGACTCAGCGAGGACACAGCGGCACACAACGGGACACAGCGGGAAACAGAGGTGAACCTGCGGGGACACAGCTGGACACAGCGGGACACAGCGGGGACACAGCGAGGACACAGCGGCACACAAAGGGACACAGCGGGAAACAGAGGTGAACCTGCGGGGACACAGCGGGACACAGTGGGGGGCACAGCGGGACACAGTGTGGGACACAGTGGTGAAACAGCGGGACACAACGGGACACAGCAGGGGGACACAGCGAGGACACAGCGGGACACAGCGGGACACAACGGGACACAGCAGGGGGACATAGCGAGGACACCACGGAACAAAACGGGACACAGCAGGGGGACACAGCGAGGACACCACGGAACACAGCGGGACACAGCGGGAAACAGAGGTGAACCTGCGGGGACACAGCGGGACACAGTGGGGGACACATTGCGAAACAGCGGGGGACACAGCGGGACACAGTGGGGGACAGAGTGTGGGACACAGCGAGACACAGCGGGGACAAAGCTGGACACAGCGGGGTACACAGAGGGAGACAGCGGGGACACAGTGGGGAAACAGCGTGACACAGCAGGACACAGCGGGAAACAGCCGCGGACACAGCGAGGACACAGCGGCACAGAACGGGGGACACAGCAAGGACACAGTGGGACACAGCGGGGGACACAGCGAGGCATAGCAGGGGACACAGCGGGGTACACAGAGGGACACAGCGGGACACAGCGGGGGACACAGGGAGGACACAGCGGGACACAGCGGGGGACATAGCGAGGACACATTGGGACACAGAGCGGACACAGCGGGACTCAGCGGGGCACAGCAGTACACAGTGGGACACACCGGGACACAGAGGGGACACAGCAGGGACACAGCGGGGGATACAGCGGGACACAGCGGGGGACACAGGGAGGACACAGCGGGACCCAGGTTAACCCAGCGTCGATATGGCAGGGACACACCGGGAAAAAAGCGAGGACACAGCGGAACACAGCGTGGGACACAGCGAGGACACAGCGAGGACACAGCGGGACAAGGCGGGGACAAAGCCGTAGACACAGCGGGACCCAGGGCGACACAGCGTCGATACAGCAGGGACACAGCGTTACACAGCGTGGTACACAGCTGTGAACACAACGGGACACAGTGGGGGCACAGTGGGACACAGCGGGACACAGTGGGACGCAGCAGGGACAAAGCTTGAGACACAGCGGGGTACGGAGCGGGAGACAGCGGGGGACACAGCGAGGACACAGCGGTACACAGTGCTGACACTGCGGGGCACACAGCGGTACACAGCGGGGAACACAGCGGGGGACACAGAGGGACACAGCGGGGGACACAGGGGGGACACAGCGGGACACAGTGGGGGACACAGCGAGGACACATTGGGACACAGCAGGAACACAGCGGGACGCAGCGGGGGACACAGCAGTACACATCGGGACACAGCGGGACACAGCGAGGGACGCAGAGGGCTACACAGCGGGATAAAGCGGGGAACACAGCGAGGACACAACGGGATCAAGCAGGACACAGCGTCGATACAGCGGAAACACAGCGGAACACAGCGGGGTACACAGCTGGGGACACAGCGGGACACAGCGGGGGACACAGCGGGACACAGCGGGGGACATAGCGGGGGCCACAGCGGACACAGCGGGTCACAGCGGGGGACACAGCGGGGACACTGCGGGACACAGCGGGACACAGCTGGGGACACAGTGGGTACACAGCGGGACTCAGCGGGGGACACAGCGAGGACACATTGGGACACAGCTTGGGACACAGCAGTACACAGTGGGACACAGTGGGACACAGCGGGGACAGATCAGGGACACAGCGAGGACACAGCGGGAAACAGCGGGACACAGTGGGGGACAAAGCTGGGAACACAACGGTACACATCGGGGGACACAGCGAGGACCCAGTGGAACACAGCGAGGGACAGAGTGAGGACACAGCGAGACCCAGCGGGACCCAGCGTCGTTACAGCGGGGTCTCAGCGGGACACAGCAGGGTGTACAGCTGGGTACACAACGGGACACTGCGGGGGACACAGCGAGGACACAGAAGGACACAGCGGGACACAGCGGGGACACTGCGGGAACATAGTGGGACACAGCGGGGTACACAGCGGGACACAGCGCTACACAGCTAGGGACACAGCGGGGACAAAGCGGCAGACAGCGGGGGACACAGCGGGGGACACAGCAGGACACAGCAGCGGACACAGCGGGGGACACAGCGGGACACAGCGCGACACAGCGGGGGACACAATGGGGACACAGCGGGACACAGCAGGGGACACAGCGAGGACACAGCGGAACATAGCGGGGGACACAGAGAGGACACAGCGGGACACAGCGAGGCAAAGCGGGACACAGCGTGGACACAGCAGTAGACACAGCGGGACATAGCAGGGGACACAGCTGGGGACACAACGGGACACAGCAGGGGACACAGCAAGGACAGAGCAGGACACAGCAGGACACAGCGGGGACACAGCGTCGATACAGCGGGACACAACGGGGTACACAGCTGGGGACACAACAGGACACAGCGGGGGACACAGCGGTACACAGCGGGACATAGCGGGGGACACAGCGGGACCCAACGGGAGACCCAGCGAGGACACAGCGGGACACAGCGGGGGACACAGGGGGACACAGCGGGGGACACAGCAGGACCCAGCGGGGAACACAGCGAGGACACAGCGGGGGACACAGCAGGACACAGCGTCGATACAGTGGGCACACAGCGTTACACAGCGTGGTACACAGCTGTGGACACAACGGGACACAGTGGGGTCACAGCGGGACACAGTGGGACACAGCGGGGAAAAAGCGTGAGACACAGCGGGGGACAGAGCTGGAGACAGCGGGGGACACAGCGAGGACACAGCAGGACACACCGTTGACACAGCGGTGTCTCAGCGGGGGACACAGCGGGAGACAAAGAGGGACACCACGGAACACAGCGGGACACAGCAGGAAACTGA
>NW_012293475.1:0-6563 GCF_000151885.1 Dipodomys ordii | reverse complement strand
GAAGCAGTAGAAGAAGAAGAAGCAGAAGAAGAAGAAGATGAAGAAGAAGAAGAAGAAGAAGAAGAAGAAGAAGAAGAAGAAGAAGAAGAAGAAGAAGAAGAAGAAGAAGAAGAAGAAGAAGAAGAAGAAGAAGAAGGAGAAGGAGAAGAAGAAGAAGAAGAAGAAGAAGAAGAAGAAGAAGAAGAAGAAGAAGAAGAAGAAGAAGAAGAAGAAGAAGAAGAAGAAGAAGGAGAACAAGAAGAAGAAGAAGAAGAAGAAGAAGAAGAAGAAGAAGAAGAAACAGAAGAAGGAGAAGGAGCAGAAGGAAAAGCAGAAGCAGAAGGAGAAGCAGAAAGAGAAGCAGAAGAAGCAGAAGGAGCAGTAGCAGCAGAAGCAGAAGCAGAAGAAACAGAAGAAGCCCAAGAACCAGAAGGAGAACCTGAAGCAGAAGGAGAAGCAGAAGCAGGAGAAGCTGGAAAAGCAGAAGCAGAAGAAACAGAACAAGCAGAAGAAGCAGAAACAAAACGAGAAGCAGAAGAAGAAGAAGAAGGAGAAGAAGAAGAAGAAGAAGAAGAAGAAGAAGAAGAAGAAGAAGGAGAAAGAGAAGGATTAGGAGTAGGATGAGCAGAAGCAGAATTAGAAGCAGAAAGAGAAGCAGAAGGAGAAACAGAAGAAACAGAAGCAGGAGAAGCAGAAGCAGAAGCAGAATGAGAAGCATAAGAAGGAGAAATTGAAGGAGAAGGAGAATGGGACGGAGAAGCAGAAGGAGAAGTAGGAGAAGCAGAAAAAGAAGCAGGAGAAGCAGAAGCAGAAGAAGGAGAAGAGCAGAAGCAGAAGGAGAAGCAGAAGCAGAAGGAGAAGCAGAAGAAGCAGAAGCTGATGCAGAAAAAGAAAAAGTAACAGAAAAAGCAGAAGAAGCAGAAGAAGAAGAAGCAGGAGAAGCAGAAGAAGAAGAAGGAGAAAGAGAAAGAGAAGGAATAGGAGTAGGAGAAACAGAAGGATACGCAGAAGCAGAAAGAGAAGCAGGAGAAGCAGAAGAAGCAGGAGAAGCAAAAGCAGAAGAAAAAGAAGAAGCATAAGTAGCAGAAGCAGAGGGAGAACCAGAAGAAGGAGAAGGAGCAGCAGAAGGTGAAGCAGAAGGAGATGCAGAAGCAGATAGAGAAGCAGAAACAGAAGGAGAAGAAGAAGGATTAGTTGGAGAATCAGAAGAAGCAGAAGCAGAAGCAGAAAGAGCAGAAGAAGGAGAAGGAGAAGCAGAAGGAGAAGGACAAGCAGGAGAAGCAGAAGAAGCAGAAGCGGGAGAAGCAGAAGAAGAAGAAACAGAAGAAGGAGAAGGAGCAGAAGGAGAAGCAGAAGCATAAGGAGAAGCAGAAAGAGAAGCAGAAGAAGCAGTAGCAGGAGAAGCAGAAGCAGAAGAAACAGAAGAAGCCCAAGAACCAGAAGGAGATCCTTAAGAATCAGAAGAAGCAGAAGGAGAAGTAGAAAGAGAAGCCGACGAAGAGAAGCAGAACGAGAAGCAGGAGAAGCAGAAGAAGCAGAGCGTGAGAAGCAGCAGCAAAAGAAACAGAAGAAATAGAAGGAGCAGAAGCAGAAGGAGAAGCAGAAGCAGAAGGAGAAGCAGAAAGAGAAGCACGAGAAGCAGAAGAAGCAGGAGAAGCAGAAGCAGAAGAAACAGGAGAAGCCGAAGAAGCAGAAGCAGAATCTGAAGCAGAAGGAGAAACAGAAGAAGCACAATCTGAAGCAGAAGCAGAAGAAACAGGAATAGTAGAATAAGTAGAAGCAGAAGCAGCAGGAGAAGCAGAAGAAGAAGATGGAGAAGGCGAAAGAGGAAGATTAGGAGTAGGAGAAGCAAAAGGATAAGCAGAAGCAGAAAGAGACGCAGAAGGAGAAGCAGCAAGAGAAGCAGGAGAAGCAGAAGAAACAGAAGGCGCAGAAGCAGAATGAGAAGCAGAAGGAGAAATTGAAGCAGAAGCAGAAGCAGAAGGAGAACCAGAAGCAGAAGGAGGAGCAGAAGAAGGAGAAGGAGAAGGAGAAGCAGAAAGATAAGCCGAACGAGAAGCAGGAGAAGCAGGAGAAGCAGAAACAGAAGAAAAAGAAGAAGAAGAAGAAACAGAAGGAGAAGCAGAAACAGAAGGAAAAGAAGAAAGAGAAGCAGGAGAAGCAGAAGAAGCAGCAGCAGGAGAAGCAGAAGCAGAAGAAGCAGAAGCAGAACCTGAAGCAGAAGGAGAAGCGGGAGAAGTAGAATCTGGAGAAGCAGAAGGAGAAGCAGAAGCAGAAAGAGAAGCAAAAGCAGAAGGAGAAGCAGAAGGAGAAGCAGAAGAAACAGAAGAAGCAGAGGCAGTAGAAGAAGAAGCAGAAGATGCAGAAGCAGAAGGAGAAGCAGAAGGAAAAGCAGAAGAACGAGAAGGTGAAGGAGAAGGAGAAACAGAAGGAGAAGCAGAAAGAGAAGCAAAAGAAGGAGCAGGAGAAGATAAAGCAGCTGGAGAAGCAGAAAGAGCAGCAGAAGGAGGAGCAGGAGATGCAGAAACAGGAGAATCATAAGCAGAACAAACAGGAGAAGGACAAGAAGCAGAAGCAGAAGGAGAAGCAGATACAGAAGGAGAAGCAGAAAGAGAAGGAGGGGAAGCAGAAGAAGCTGAAGCAGGAGAAGCAGAAGCATAAGAATCCGAAGAAGCAGAAGGAGAACCTGAAGCGGAAGGAGAAGCAGGAGAAGCAGAAGAAGCAGAATCTGGAGAAGCAGAAGGAGAAGCAGAAGCAGAAAGAGAATCAAAAGCAGAAGGAGAAGCAGAAGAAACAGAAGAAGTAGAAGCAGTAGCAGTTGTAGCAGAAGCAGAACGAGAAGCAGAAGGAAAAGCAGAAGAACAAGAAGGAGAAGGGAAACAGAAGGAGAAGCAGTAGGAGAATAAGAAGGAGAAGCAGAAGAAGGAAAAGGAGAAGAAGAAGCAGAAGAAGATGCAGAAGGAGAAGCAGAAGAAGCAGAAGCAGAAGGAGAAGCAGGAAAAGCAGAAGAAGCAGAAGCAAAAGGAGAAGCAAAAGAAGGAGATGGAGAAGCACAGGCAGAAGAAGAAGCATAAGGACAAGCACAAGCAGAAGGAGATGCAGAAGGAGAAGCAGGAGAAGCAGAAGAAGCAGAAGATGAAGGAGAAGCAGAAGTAGGAGAATGAGAAGGAGGAGAAGCAGAAGCAGAAGGAGAAGCAGAAGTGGAATGAGAAGCAGAAAGAGAAGCAGGAGAAGCACAAGAAGCAGAAGCAGGAGAAGCCGAAAGAGAAGAAGCAGAAGAAGCAGAAATATTAGCAAAAGGAGAAGCAGAAGCAGACGGAGAAGCAGCAGAAGAAGTAGAACCAGAAATTCAGGCAGGAGAAACAGAAGAAGCAGAAGCAGAAGCAGAAGGAGAAGCAAAAAGAGAAGCAGTAGGAGAAGTAGAAGAAGCAGCAGAAGGAGAAGCAGCAGAAGAAACAGAAAAACAAGCAGGAGAAGCAGAAGCAGAAAGAGAAGTAGAAGCAGAAGAAACAGAAGCAGAAGAAGAAGCAGTAGAAGCACAAGAAGCAGAAGCAGGAGAAGCGGAAGCAGAAGATAAAGAAGAAGCATAAGAAGCAGAATCAGAGGGAGAAACAAAAGAAGGAGAAACAGCAGAAGAAGGTGAAGCAGAAGGAGATGCAGAAGCAGAAAGAGAAGCGGAAACAGAAGGAGAAGAAGAAGGAGAAGTTGGAGAATCAGAAGAAGCAGAAGCAGAAGCAGAAAGAGAAGGAGAAGAAGGAGAAGGAGAAGCAGAAGGAGAAGGACAAGCAGGAGAAGCAGAAGAAGCAGAAGCGGGAGGAGCAGAAGAAGAAGAAAAAAGAGAAGAAAGAGAAGGAGCAGAAGGAGAAGCAGAAGCAGAAGGAGAAGCAAAAGAGAAGCAGAAGAAGCAGAAGAAGCAGTAGCAGGAGAAGCAGAAGCAGAAGAAACAGAAGAAGCCCAAGAAGCAGAAGGAGAACCTGAAGCACAAGGAGAAGCAGAAGCAGCAGAAGCTGGAAAAGTAGAAGCAGAACAAACAGAACAAAGCAGAAGAAGCAGAACAAGAACGAGAAGCAGAAGAAGAACAAGGAGAAAGAGAAGGAGTAGGAGTAGGAGAAACAGAAGGATAAGCAGAAGCAGAAAGAGAAGGGAATGAGAAGGAGAAGCAGGAGAAGCAGAAGAAGCAGAAGCAGGAGAAGCAGAAGCAGAATGAAAAGCAGAAGAAGGAGAAATTGAAACAGAAGAAGATGCAGAAGGAGAAGCAGAAGCAGTAGTAGAAGCAGAAGAAGGAGAAGCAGAAGGAGAAGCATAAAGAGAAACAGAAGGAGAAGCAGGAGAAGCAGAAGCAGGAGAAGCAGAATCAGAAGAAATAGAAGAAGGAGAAGAAGCAGAAGCAGAAAGAGAAGCAGAAACAGAAGGAGAAGCAAAAATAGAAGCAGAAGAAGCCGAAGAAGCAAAAGCAGAACCTAAAGCAGAAGGAGAAGCAGAAGAAGCAGAATCTGGAGAAGAAGAAGGAGAACCAGAAGGAGAAGCAGAAGCAGAAAGAGAAGCAAAAGCAGAAGGAGAAGCAGAAGAAACAGAAGAAGCAGAATCAGTAGCAGAAGAAGCTGAAGATGCAGAAGCAGAAAGAGAAGCAGAAGGAATAGCAGAAGAACGAGAAGGAGAAACAGAAGGAGAAGCAGAAGGAGACGCAGGAAAAGCAGAAGAAACAGAAGCAGACGGAGAAGAAGGAGAAGGTGAAGCCGAAGCAGAAGAAGAAGCAGAAGGAAAAGCACAAGCAGAAGGAGATGCAGAAGGAGAAGCAGGAGATGCAGAAGAAGCAGAAGCAGAAGGAGAAGAAGAGAAGAATCAGAATAAGAAGAAGCAGAAGCAGAAATAGAAAGAGAAGCCGACGAAGAGAAGCAGAACGAGAAGCAGGAGAAGCAGGAGAAGCACAAGCGGGAGAAGCAGAAGAAGAAGAAACAGAAGAAGGAGAAGGAGCAGAAGCAGAAGGAGAAGCAGAAAGAGAACTGGAAAAGCAGAAGTAGCAGAAGCAGGAAAAGCAGAAGGAGAAGAAACAGGAGAAGGACAAGAAGCAGAAGCAGAAGGAGAAGCAGAAACAGAAGGAGAAGCGGAAAGAGAAAGAGGGGAAGAAGAATAAGCAGAAGCAGGAGAAGCAGAAGCATAAGAATCCGAAGAAGCAGAAGCAGAACCTGAAGCAGAAGGAGAAGCAGGAGAAGCAGAAGAAGCCGAATCTGGAGAAGCAGAATGAGAAGCTGAAGTAGAAGCAGAAGCAGAATGAGAATCAAAAGCAGAAGGAGAAGCAGAAGAAACAGAAGAAGCAGAAGCAGTAGCAGTTGCAGCAGAAGCAGAAGGAGAAGCAGAAGGAAAAGCAGAAGAACGAGAAGGAGAAGGAGAAACAGAAGGAAAAGCAGAAGGAGAATCAGAAGGAGAAGCAGAAGAAGCAGAAGGAGAAGCAGAAGGAGAAACAGAAGCAGAAGAAACAGCAGAAAGAGAAGCAGAAGCAGAAGAAGATGCAGAAGGAGAAGCAGGAGAAGCAGAAGAAGCAGAAGCAGAAGGAGAAGTAGAAGAAGGAGAAGGAGAAGGAAGAGCCGCAGAAGCAATAGGAGAAGCAGAAAGAGAAGCAGAAGCAGAATGAGAAGCAGAAAGAGAAGCAGTAGAAGCAGAAGAAGCAGGAAAAGCAGAAGCAGAAGAAAGAGAAGAAGACGAAGAAGAAGAAGAAGCATAAGGAGAAGCATAAGGAGAAGCATAAGGAGAAGTATAAGGAGAAGCAGTAGAAGCAGAAGAAGCAGAAGCAGGAGAAGCAGAAGCAGAAGAAAAAGAATAAGCAAAAGAAGCAGAAGGAAAAGCAGAAGAACGAGAAGGTGAGGGAGAAGGAGAAACAGAAGGAGAAGCAGAAAGAGAAGCAGAAGAAGGAGCAGGAGAAGGAAAAGCAGCAGGAGAAGCAGAAAGAGCAGCAGAAGGAGGAGCAGGAGATGCAGAAACAGGAGAAGCATAAGCAGAACAAACAGGAGAAGGACAAGAAGCAGAAGCAGAAGGAGAAGCAGAAACAGAAGGGGAAGCTGAAAGAGAAGGAGGGGAAGCAGAAGAATCAGAAGCAGGAGAAGCAGAAGCATAAGAATCCGAAGAAGCAGAAGGAGTACCTCAGGCAGAAGGAGAAGCAGGAGAAGCAGAAGAAGCAGAATCTGGAGAAGCAGAAGCAGAAGGAGAATCAAAATCAGAAGGAGAAGCAGAAGAAACAGAAGAAGTAGAAGCAGTAGCAGTTGTAGCAGAAGCAGAACGAGAAGCAGAAGGAAAAGCAGAAGAACAAGAAGGAGAAGGAGAAACAGAAGGAGAAGCAGAAGGAGAAGCAGAAAGAGAAGCAGGTAAAGCAGAAGAAGAAGAAGCGGAAGGAGGATCAGAAGGAGAAGCAGAAGAAGGAGAAGGAGAAGCAGAAGCAGAAGAAGATGCAGAAGGAAAAGCAGAAGAAGCAGAAGCAGAAGGAGAAGCAGGAAAAGCAGAAGAAGCAGAAGCAAAAGGAGAAGCAAAAGAAGGAGAAGGAGAAGACAGAGGCAGAAGAAGAAGCATAAGGACAAGCACAAGCAGAAGGA
>NW_012293474.1:0-6564 GCF_000151885.1 Dipodomys ordii | reverse complement strand
CCAGTGAAGACACAGCGGGACACAGCAGGGGACACAACGAGGACACAGCGGGGGACACAGCGGGGTACACAGCGGGACCCAGCTGGGGAACAGATCGAGGACACAGCGGGACACAGCGGGACACAGAGTCGATACAGCGGGGACACAGCGTTACAAGACGTGGTACATAGCTGTGGACACAACGGGACACAGTGGGGGCACAGCCGGACTCAGCGGGACACAGTGGGACACAGCAGGGACAAAGCGTGAGACACAGTGGGGGACAGAGACGGAGACAGCAGGGGACACAGCGAGGAAACAGCGGGACACAGCGGTGACACAGCGGGGACTCAGCAGGGGACACAGCGGGGGACACAGCAAGGACAGAGAGGGACAAAGTGCAGGACACAGCAGGACATAGCGGGCGACACAGCGGGGGAAACAGCGGGACACAGCGGGACACAGCGGGGACACCACGGGACACAGTGTGACACAGTGGGACACAGCGGGACACTGCGGGGACACAGCAGGATAAAGCGGGGGACACAGCGGGACACAGCGGGACAAAGTGGGGGACATAGCGGGACACAGCAGAGACAGAGAAGGACCACAGCGGGACACAGCGGTGACACAGCTGGACACAGCGGGGTACACAGCGGGACACAGCGGACACACAGAGGGGACACAGCGGGACACAGCGGGACACAGCGGGGACAGAGCGGGACACAGTCGGACACAGCGGGACACAGCGGGGGACACAGCGGGACACAGCGGGGGACCCAGCGAGGACATAGCAGGGGACACAGCGGTGGACACAGCGCGACACAGCGGGGAATATAGCGAGGACACAGCGGGACACAGCGGGACACAGCGTCGATACAGAGGGGACTCAGCGGTGGACACAACGGGGGACACAGCGGTGGACAAAGTGGGACACCACGGGACACAGTGTGACACAGCGGGACACAGCGGGGACACTGCGGGGACACAGCAGGATAAAGCGGGGGACACAGCGGGACACAGTGGGACACAGCGGGGGACAGCGTATACAGAGAAGGGCCACAGCGGGACAGAGCGGGACACAGTTGGACACAGCGGGGTACACAGCGGGACACAGCGGGCACACCGGGGACACAGCGGGACACAGCGGGACACAGTGGGGACACAGTGGGACACAGCGGGACAAAGCAGGGGACACAGCGGGACACAGCGGGGGACACAGAGAGGACACATTGGGACACAGCGGGGGACACAGTGAGGACACAGCGGGACACAGCCGGGGAAAAAGTGGGACACAGCGGGGACACAGCTATGGACACAGCGGGACACAGCTGGGGACACAGCAGGACACAGCAGGGGAAACAGTGGGGGACACAGCGGGACACAGTGGGACACAGCGCGGGACACATGGGGGACACAGCGGACACAGCGGGGACACAGCGGGACTCAACTGGGGACACAGCACTATACAGCAGGACACAGTGGGGACACAGCAGGGACACAGCGGAAACACAGCTGGACAGAGCGGGGACACAGCTGGGGACACAACGGGACACATCTTGGGACACAGCGAGGACCCAGCGGAACACAGCGTGGGACACAGCGAAGACACAGCGGGACACAGCGGGGACACAGCAGTAGACACAGCGGGAACCAGTGGGGGACACAGCGGGACACAGCGGGGACTCACCAGGGGACACAGCGGGGGACAAACTGGGACACCACGGGACACAGTGGGTCACAGCGGGACACAGCGGGGACACTGCAGGGACATAGCGGGACACAGCGGGGTACACAGCGGGACACAGCAGTGGACACAGCGGGGACACAGCGGGACACAGCGGGGGACACAGCGAGGACACAGCGGGTCACAGCGGGACACAGCGTGGGACAAAGCAGGAGACAGCGGGGGACACAGCGAGGACACAGCTGGACACAGCAGGGTACACAGCGGGACACAGCGGGAGACACAGAAGGGTACACAGCGGGACACAGCGAGAAACACAGCGAGGTCACAGCGGGGGCCAAAGCAGGACAACACGGGACACAGTGTGACACAGTAGGACACAGCGGGGACACTGCAGGGGCCCAGCGGGACAAAGTGGGTGACACAGCGGGACACAGTGGGAACACAGCGGGGGACACAGCGGGGGACAGCAGGGGACAGAGAGGGGACAAAGCGGGACACAGCGGGGACACTGCTGGACACAGCGGGGTACACAGCGGGACACAGAGGGCACACAGTGGGGACACAGAAGGGGACACAGCAGGACACAGCGGGTCACAGCGCGGGACACAGCAGGACACAGCGGGACACAGCGGGGGACACAGCGGAACACAGCGTGGGACATATCGAGGACACAGTGGGACACAGCGGGACACAGCGGGACACAGCAGGGACACAGCAGGGACACAGCGGGGGACACAGCGAGGACACAGCGGGACACAGCGGGGACACTGCGGGAGCATAGCGGGACACAGCGGGGTACACAGCGGGACACAGCGGAGTACACAGCTGGGGACACAAAGGGACACATCGGGGGACACAGCGGGACCCAGCAGGACACAGTGTCGATACAGCAGGGACACCGCGGGACATAGCGGGGTACACAGCTGGGGACACAACGGGACACAGCGGTGGACACAGCGAGGACACAGCGGGACACAGCTGGGACACTGAGGGAACATAGAGGGACACAGCGGGTACACAGCGGGACACAGCGGGGGACACAGAGTGGTACACAGCGGGACACAGCTGGAAACAAAGCGAGGTCACAGCGGGGGAAAAAGCGGGACAACACGGGACACAGTGTGACACAGCGGGACAGAACGGTGACACAGCAGGGGCAAAGCGGGACAAAGCAGGGACACAGCGAGACACAGCGGGACACCGCGGGGGACACAGCGGGGGACAGCAGGGGACAGGGGACACAGCGGGACACAGCGGGGACACAGCGAGGACACAGCGGGGTACACAGAGGGACACAGCGGGCACACACTGGGGACACAGCGGGACACAGCGGAACTCAGCGGGAGACACAGCAGTACACAGCGGGACACAGTGGGACACACCAGGGAGACAGCAGGGACACAGTGGGGGACAAAGCGGGACACAGCGGGTCAGAGCGGGGGACACAGCGGGACACAGCGGGAGACACAGAGGGGTACACAGCGGGACACAGCGGGGAACACAGCGAGGACACAGCGGAACACAGCGGGACACAGCGTCGATACAGTGGGGACAGAGCGGGTCACAGCAAGGACACAGCGGGACACAGCGGGACACAGCGGGGACACAGCAGGGACTCAGCGGGGGACACAGCGGGACACAGCGGGGGACACAGCGAGACACGGCGGGGACAAAGCTGGACACAGCGCGGTACACAGAGGGACACAGCAGGGACACAGCGGGGAAACAGCGTGACACAAAAGGACACAGCGAGACACAGCGGGGGACACAGCGAGGAAACAGCTGCACACAGTGGGGGCCACAGCAAGGACAGAGCGGGACACAGCGGGACACAGCGGGACACAGTGGGGGACACAGGAAGGACACAGCGGTACACAGAGGGAGACAGAGCGAGGACACATTGGGACACAGCGGGACTCAGCGGGGGACACAGCAGTACACAGCGGGACACAGCGGGACACAGCGGGGACACAGCAGGGACACAGTGGGGGACACAGCGGGACACAGCGGGGGGACACAGAGGGGTCCACAGCGGGACACAGCGGGGAAAAAAGTGAGGCCACAGCAGAACACAGCGTGGGACACAGCGAGGACACAGCGGGACACAGCAGGGACAAAGCAGTAGACACAGCGGGACACAGTGGCGGACACAGCGGGACACAGCGTGGGACACAGGGAGGACACAGCGGGACCCAGCGGGACCCAGCGTCGATACTGCTGGGACACAACGAGACACAGCGAGGTACACAGCTGGGGACAGAACGGGACACAGCGGGGAACACAGGGAGGACATAGCGGGACCCAGCGGGACCCAGCGTCGTTACAGCGGGGACACAGCGGGACACAGTGGGGTACACAGCGGGACACAGCGGGACACAGCTGGGGACACAGCGGGGACACAGCGGGACACAGCGGAACACAGCGGGAGACAAAGCGGGAGACAGCAGGGCACACAGCGAGGACACAGGCGGACACAGAGGCGACACAGAGAGGACTCAGCGTTGGACACAGCGTGGGACAAAGTGGGACACCACGGGACACAGTGTTACACAGCGGGACACAGTGGGGACACTGCGGGACACAGCAGGAAAAAGCAGGGGACACAGCGGGCCACAGCGGGCCACAGCGGGGGACCCAGCAGGGGACAGCGGAGACAGAGAGTGGCCACAGCGAGACACAGCGGTGACACAGCTGGACACAGCGGGGTACACAGCAGGACACAGCGGGCACACAGCGGGGACAGAGTGGGACACAGCGGGACACAGCGGGGACACAGCGGGACAAAGCGGGAGACACAGCAGGACACAGCAGGCACACAGCGGGGACACAGTGGTACACAGCGGGGGACAGCGGGGGACAAAGCGAGACACAGTGGGGGACCCAGTGAGGACACAGCGGGACACAGCAGGGGACACAGCGAGGACACAGCGGGGGACACAGAGGGGGACACAGCGGGACAGAGCCGGGAACACAGCGAGGACACAGCGGGACACAGCGGGACACAGCGTCGATACAGCGGGGACACAGCGTTACATAGTTTGGTACACAGCTGTGGACTCAACGGGACACAGTGGGGGCACAGTCGGACACAGCGGGACACAGTGGGACACAGCGGAGAAAAAGCGTGAGACAAAGCAGGGGACAGAGAGGGTGACATCAGGAGATACAGCGAGGAAACAGCGGGACACAGCGGTGACACAGCGGGGACTCAGGGAGGGACACAGCGGGACACAGCGGGGGACACAGCGGGACACAGCGCGGGACAAGGCGGGACACAGTGTGGGACAGAGCGTGGGACACAGCAAGACACAGCGGAGACAAAACTGGACACAGCGGGGTACACAGAGGGACACAGCAGGGACACAGCGGGAAAACAGCGTGACACAAAAGGACACAGCGGGACACAGCGGGGGACACAGCGAGGACACAGCGGCACACAGTGGGGGACACAGCAAGGATAGAGCGGGAAACAGCTGGGGACACAGCAGGACATAGCGGGGGACAGAGCGTGACACAGCGGGACACAGCAGGGGACACAGAATGGACACAGCGGTACACAGCGGGGGACAGATCGAGGACACATTGGGACACAGCGGGGACACAGCGGGACTCAGCGGGGGACACAGCTGTATACAGCGGGACACAGCGGGACACAGCAGGGACACAGCGGGGGACACAGCGGGACACAGCGGGACACAGCGGGACACAGCGAGGTACACAGCTGGGGACACAACGGGACACAGTGGGGGCACAGCCGGACACAGCGGGACACAGCGGTACACAGCGGGGACACTGCGGAAACATAGTGGGACACAGCGGGGTCCACAGCGGGACACAGCGGGACACAGCTTGGGACACAGCGGGAACAAAGCGGCAGACTGCGGGGGACACAGCGAGGACACAGTGGGACAAAGCGGCGACACAGAGGGGACTCAGCGGGACAAAGCGGGGGACACAGCGTGACACAGCACGACACAGAGGTGGACACAGCGGGGGACAGCGGAGACAGAGAGGGGCCAAAGCGAGACACAGCGGTGATACAGCTGGACACAACGGAGTACACAGCGGGACACAGAGGGCACACAGCGGGGACACAGCGGGACAGAGCGGGACACAGCAGGGAACACAGGAAGGAAACAGCGGGACCCAGTGGGACACAGCGTTGATACAGCGGGACACAGCGGGGTACACAGCTGAGGACACAACGGGACACAGTGGGGGCACAGCCGGACACAGCGGGACACAGCGGTACACAGCGGGGACACTGCGGAAACATAGTGGGACACAGCGGGGTACACAGCGGGACACAGCGGGACACAGCTTGGGACACAGCGGGGACAAAGCGGCAGACAGCGGGGGACACAGCGAGGACACAGCGGGACCCAGCGGGACACAGTGTCGATACAGCGGGCACACAGCGTTACACAGCGTGGTACACAGCTGTAGACACAACGGGACTCAATGGGGGAACAGCCGGACATAGCAGAACACAGTGGGACACAGCGGGGACAAAGTGTGAGACACAGCGAGGGACAGAGCGGGAGACAGCAGGGAACACAGCGAGGACACAGCGGGACACAGCGGGACACAGCGTCGATACAGCAGGGACACAGCGTTACACAGCGTAGTACACATCTGTTTACACAACGGGACACAGTGGGGGCACAGCCGGACACAGCGGGACACAGTGGGACACAGCGGGGACAAAGCATGAGACACAGCAGGGGACAGAGAGGGAGACAGCAGGGGACACAGCGAGGAAACAGCGGGACACAGCGGTGACACAGTGGGGACTCAGCGGGGGACACAGCGGGACAGAGCGGGGGACACAGCGGGACACAGCGGGGGACACTGCGAGGACCCAGCGGGACCCAGCGGGACACAGCGTAGATACA